>NC_056597.1:1635000-1875000 GCF_018340385.1 Cyprinus carpio | reverse complement strand
CAAGGACATCACCTCATTTCAACTCACAGAGCACAAAATACTGCACTGATCTATGTATTTGAGCTTGTGTTGGACAAACATAAACTTTTGAATGTCACCTGTTTACCGGCTGCTCCTTGTACTCCCATTGTCTATTGTGTTTATGCTGTTATTTCTTTCTCTTTTTTCTCTAATGTACAAAGCAGAGCTGAGGAATGTTTGTTGCTTTCACACACACACAGACACACACACACACACACACACACACACACACACACACAATAGAGGCACACTGGTGGGATAGAGAGCTTTTAAATGTCTAATGGATCTCTCAGAAGGCTTTAACAAGGATATGTTTTACAGATAAATCAATGCGAACACTCTTTCTAAAAGCAGTGTACTCATCACTGAAGTAATTTCTGAAAAATTACAGGGGGAAGAATATTAGCTATTGGCACACGAGGTATAAAAGGGCCCCAGGTGTGATTTTTGGATGGTTCATCTGCTGCAGCCTCTTGTGTGTTTAGTGTAAAGGGTTCACAGTCCAACACACACAAGCACAAAAACAAATACAGATGTCATTCATTACTATTTGAGTTAGAAAGGAAACATAAAATAGTTTGTTTATGTGTATATCTGTTTATGGTCAGCAAGAATACTTAGATAAGGGAGTATATGCTCATGAAAACTTGTGTGCACATTCACTCACACGTAAAGGAAAGGGAAGAGGCTATCACTCAATAATTCATTTTAGTGTGCAGAGCTTCCGTTAGATTACGCTTATCCAAGCCACACAGCAGCTTTTGTTTTACTAGCAAGAAAACCCCTCATAAACCAGTACTTTATCATCATAAAACTCTTTGATTATGATGCTATTCAGAAAGCATTTGAACAGCTGTGATGTTAGGGTTGTTACATTATGTTTTTGTTCAAATTACAAGGGAGTAGGGTACAACAGGGGTAAAGGTCCTCACGGGGATAAAGTCCTTTACTTAAGGGGCTATTAAAGGCCCTTACGTTGCAAATTGCTTCTTTGTCATTATATTAGACTGTTAAATTGTCATGATTAATAAGGTCATTGACAAAAGGTCAAATTTGAGGTCATTTGATGTGATATTTTTAATGTATATAGCAAATCTTGAGACGTTTAATGCGTTACATATATGTGCATGTTACTGTATCAATATTTCATATAAATATTATACAAAATATGTTATAATATATAATTTATGTTTTTTTTTCTCATTTGTAAGTCGCTTTGGATAAATCTGCTAAATGACAAAATGTAAATGTAAATGAAATGTAATATGTTATATTATATATTTTAGGTCTTTGGCCTCTAGCTGCCTTTATATGTACATTATTTCTTTTAGCAAAGCAAACCCTTTTGCCACTTTTTAAATAGAGATTTACCAATATTTAATACAAATAAATTATTTAAAAATATTATTATAAAATATATTTTGTTTTATTACAATCATCATTTACAAACATCATTTACTATTTTTAATACAATTTTTCCCTCATGCCGTCATCTATCTATTGCATCCTTTATATTCATGTGTTTTTTAAAACAAACTTTTTTCTACTTTTTACATGTTGCTTGAATGTTTAATACAAAAATGTCATTTATATAATTTATTATAAAATATATATATTGTTAAATGATATTTTAACTCATTATTTTTTAAAATGATGACAATATCAAGTTTATTTGATGTGAAAAGCTTTTAACTCATTTCACTCAGTTCTAGCAATAAGCAACAGAGAGAGAGACTGTCTGTTTTCTTTCTTTGAGTATCAGTTTTATCTCGTCCTCCCCCTGCTGTTAAACCAGTGCTGCTCAGCTCTAGCAATAAGCATTGTGCTCACTGCACAATCACAGTGCTTTTATCTGGTCATCGAGCACTTTGTTCATTAGCGGCATGTTAATGATGAGTCACATGCCCCTTGCAACCTCTCTAAGAGACTAACAGCCTTTTAAATGCCACTTACAAGCTCAGCAGTGCGCCCTCCTGATTATAGGGCTCTAAACTTACTGTTTACTGTGTTGTGTATGTTTGAATGACCTGCAGTAGGAGACTGAACCATGATTTATTACATGGCTGTACTGCAGGTCATTCTATTTTATATGTCTATTGTCTACAAGTGATTGGCATTTTAATAAAGCTCTCTTTTAAAAGCAGGTGTAAAAGAGCTATAGTTTTGTTCTGTCAATATTAGTCAATACTGTAATCATCAGGAAAGAGGCTGAGAATGTGACAGCACAGATATCCTTCCTGTGAATACAGAGATAGGCTCGTCTCAAAGCTCGTCTCATCATGTATAGCTAGAAAAAAAATATATATATATATATATTTAAAAGCGGACCCACTCTCATTGTCTACATTTCTAATAAATCTGATGTAAAATATTAGTGCAGAAGAAAGCAGAACAGAAAGTATCAACTATTTAATAGAACTATAATTGTATTGTTTACTGAAGAGAAACTGGCATCAGGAAAAGTCAGAGGTGAATAAACAAAACTGTATTATGCTGTTTAGAGACTGTCGCAATCTTCTGTTTATAACAGTCAATGTTTAATATGCCCTATGAAATTATATTACTGCTTATACTGCCTACTGCTTATATTACTGCAGTCTCTGTAAAATTGCACTTTATGAAAAACAAAATACAGCCCTTAGATTATTTTGAAAATAGTATCTACCTGTATCTCTATAAAAAATATTTAGGCCAAGGGTATCTATCTCTGGTGTCCTAATTCTGTCTTATCAGTGCACTAAAACAGTCAAATATGAGCTAGTAGTATGTAGTGGCCAGCTGCATGCTAATTTATAACTACTTGTAACAAACACACACTGTTTTTTGTCATATATATAGTTATAAATATCTTACCATATAATGTGAAATTGTAAAGTTTTTAAAAAATCACATTACTGTCAAATTTATGTTTTTTAATTCAATTATGTTTTGCCATATAATTTACGCAAACGCATTAAATTACACAAAACATAAAAAGACATTCCTATTAGTCCCTCCATGACACATCACATATGATTATGTTTTCTTTAAATCGGTTTGTTTCTTATTATTTTTGTTATGAGTATTTTTTTAATTTTTTTAATTTTTTTTGCCATTAGTACATTAGGGTGTTTGGGTTACATTTTCTACTTCCTGTGCATTATTATTTCAGTATTTCATGTATGGCCCTGTGAATCATCTATATACATGTTACATAGTGTATTATTATATTTTTTTGTACTACCAGTAAGGTAAAAAGCAGAGATTGGTATTTAATTTTTTTTTTTTTCCAGTTGTTGATTTCTTTATAGGTGAAAATAGGGCTTTGTTTTTCATAAATGTCTAAATTTAGCTTTAAAATCTATTTTAAGCTATGTAATGGCAGGTTCTGTTTTGACAACACTATATTGTGACAGCACTATACTGTATATCCCATACAGTATGACAACATGCCTTACTATTGGACCACTAAAGTCAGAGGTGGACAAAGTACACAACTCCACTACTTGAGTGAAAGTACAGATACTCCTGGTCAAATATTACTCCATTACAAGTGAAAGTTGTAAAGACAGATTTTAATTTGAGTAAAAGTACAGAAATACTTGCTTTTAAAAGTACTTAAGTACCAAAAGTAAATTTCCTTTTTATGTCAGTGTACTGCTTTATTATTGTTTTATGTTATTCTTGCAATACCACAAACTAGTTTGCATTCAAAAAAAGAAGAAAAAAATAAAAATAAAAATTCATATCTGCTTTAAAACCCAGCAACACAAGTATGTATATATATATAGTAGTATAACTTTACAACAGCAGCACTGCTTATCAGAAAAGCAAAACAGCAACAGATTTCTTTGACATAAACAAAAAATTTAAAGATGCTCTCTAATCGCTCTTGCAGTACTTTGATGTCATACAGAATGGTATGTGCAGTGCGGCTTCAAGTCAAACACCTAGTTAGGAGACACACAGTTCTTCTGTGGCTTTATAGGTAATAATTTCATTTACACAATTTTGGAAAACCAGACAGTACTGTCTAATATATGGGCCTAACACAATATTAACTTCTTATTATTGAATTATTGTAAATAAACATCGCATTTGCAACTGGTCAGCATTCAAAAAAAGGTGGAAATCATTTCACGTAGCAAAAAAATAAATAATACATAAAAAAAATCAAAAAAATAGAAAAGAAAAAAATCACCGCACTGACTTTCAAAGGTGCTATATAGTAATGCTTTTCTATTTCGAGGACAATAATGTAGGTAATGTAGAAATTTAGAAAAGTAGTACAATATTTGTCTTTCAAATGTAGTGAGGTTAAAGTTCTAAGTTTTCAGAAAAAAACTGCACTCAAGTAAAGTACAGATAAACAAAAAGTGTATTTAAGTACAGTACTCAAGTAAATGTACTTTGTTACTGTCCACCACTGACAACATGTCAACATGTGCTCGATAAATAGTCTTTTTTTTCTGAACATTAACTCAGTAACTTTGAAATTATCAGTAAAAAGTACAGGGAAATATTACTTGCAGTAAAAAGTGACAACTAGCCCTAGTCTTCCATATACAAGCCATCATCACTTGACAATGACAAAAAGACCAAAGCTTGTAATTTCTTGGTAACTCTGCAAGATTAGCTCAGTTGACTGAGCTGTCTTTTTTGCAATGATAGAGCTTTCCGTGTCTATTTTTACTGGACAAGTCCCGGTGCTATTGATAGTTAAATCAAAGAGTTATTGATATTCACAAAGTTCAGCCACAGAGGCCTTACTCAGCTCCCCACACACACTAACACAATGTCACAAAACACACATCAAACTACTTTGAGGAGCTATGCAGCACAATTCATCTGCCCACAGGGTGAATCTAATGAAAGTAACTCCCTCAAACACCCTTTCTTTCTAATCCTTCTAACCTACTCATTGTGCCTCGCAGCTGTGTGTGTGTGTGTGTGTGTGTGTGTGTGTGTGTGTGTGTGTGTGTGTGTGTGTGTGTTTGTGCATCAGAGCCATGTACAGTATGTGTAACATTCAGAACACAAATGCAAAAACATCAAAGTTGCAAAATGCAAATAATCCAATAAAATATTATTCTGTCATATTTTTTTTTTCCAAAGCACTCAAGATTAGCACTTGAAAGTCAAAATTAATTATTTTAATGTGGAACTAATTATTTTATGTCAATCTATAACCTTTGTGTTTGTCTGTATTTGCAGGTTTACATATTTTGTCATTCAGTCAGTGGGATATCATAAGTAGTGTAAGATAGTTTCATGCTGCCTTCAAACACTTGAGACACCTCAGAATGTGACAAACATCTCTGTATACTGTCTGCGAAGGCAGCATTTTAAATATATATATTATTAATACAAGTTACTAACTGCAGTCATTGGAATGTCAGAATTCATCAAAATTAAAACAAGGATAAAAACGAATGTATGTGCACCTGTTGTGAATCACTTGTACAGTTTTCTCTGTACACGTACACAACTGTTCAAACTCAGGTCAGTAGGATTTTTTTTCTTTTTAAAAAGATATGAATACTTTTATTCTGCAAGATGGAATTAAATTGTTCAAAATGTACCATGGCTTCCATAAAAAACATTAAGCAAAACAATGTTTGCTTAACAACAATTTCAACAACAGTCAATTGTCTGCTTTTTCAAAATATTTCCAACTGTGATAATAAGAAATGTTTCTTGACCAGCAAATCAGCATATTAGAATGGTTTCTTCTGATAGATCTTGTGACACTAAAGACTGGACTAATGGCTGCTGAAAATTCAGCTTTTCAATCAATATTGTACAATATTATTATAGAATGAGCTTTAATCCAGGTGACAGAGTTACTCCCAAGCTTTGCATAAGACTGAAGCAAAAAAAAAAAAAAAAAAAAAAAAAGAAAAAGAAAAAAAATCTTTTTTACCTGTTTAATAACACAGCCCTTGAAAAGCAGCTCTAAAGATCAATGCTACCACCACCATTGATGGCATATGGCATTTTACACATAGATTTGTACCAGAAAAACATAAAAGCTTTAAAATGCTCTCACCTGATTACCTAATCTTTCCCATCTTGCAACTAGGTCATTATTAAGCTTTTTGACAAACACCATGAGATTTAGTGTCACATGGAGCTGTGGCATCTCTATACAAAGCCTAGTAGAGAGCTTTATGTGGTTTACTGGTGCAACTTCAGTCTGATCTCTGATACTGAACTGTAACTCCATCATCATCTGTGGCTGTGTCTCTCACAGGTTTCTTTCTTTGATCGTGAAAAGTTTTGACGGTTGACCTTTTCTAAGCAGCATTTGTTTTGTTTCATGTAACTTACATTTCATGACGGTTGCATCAACAGGGCTCAGTGGGTTTTCCAAACAATTGTTTGGTACCTTTTTCCAGTATCTGCAATGGTTTTACTTATATCTTATGCCTTTGTTATATTTTATGCACTATTCATGACTATTATCCACTGCTGTCCTGCAGAATCACAAACTGAATCCCTTTAACTGGGTTTTATGATTCACAGCAAATTGCAATACTGTTGTTTCCTCGTTATCTCTGAATCTCTAAAACCATGTGACTCTAGAACACAGAGAACTGAATAGTGCATAGTAGTGCCTACTAATGCATATTAGTTGTTTGGAATATTTTCTATCAAAACAAGTTTTAATTCCAACAATTAATTTAGGAAAAGTGGGAACGAAATGGATACATTTTTACTTCTTTTATTCAGCAAAGATGCATTAAATTAATCAAAAGTGACAGTAATTACTTTTACAAAAAAAAAAAAAAAAATGTTTGAACTGTTATTTTCTAATCATCAAATTATCCCACATAAACTTAAAAAAATAAGTTTGCAACATTGACATAATAATGTCAATAATAAGAAATGTTTTTGAGCACCAAATCAGCATGTTATAATGATTTGACTAAAGACTAGACTAATGTCTGCTGAAAAATCAGCTTTTCTATCACATGAATAAATTACCTCTTGAAATATATTAAAATAGAAAACAGTTATTTTAGATTCTTAACATATTTGTCAATATTACTGTTTTTACTATATTGTTCTGTTTTGATCAAATCTTACCAAAAACCAATAATAAAAAATATATAGATATACTTATCCAGTAATATACTTATCTCTGTTCTAATGTTTATTTCACAGTGTGACTTTAGAACTCACAATTGCAACTTTATTATTGTATAGCTATTTAAGCTTCAATTTAAAGGTTTGAAATGTACATGACACTTTCAATACAAATAAGTAGAAACACAGTGTTAGCTCATTCACTGACCTTTAAACATTTCTTACATAATCAAGACATACTTATCTTATGTCTAACCATTGTTACATCAGTAAATATCCTGAGTGGATTAACAATAATTACAAATAAACTGTAAGGCTGCTGCCTATTGTTAAAAAAAAATCACAAATGTTAAAAGCTTTCATCATAAATTCTTCCATATTCCTATACAGTCCATTACTAAAGCTGTTTGAGTGTGAACATCTTGCACTGACATCAGTGTGTGCTGGTAAGAGGCCATATGTAAGCGTTCTGTGTATGGGACACTAGTCGTGAAGTGGCGGGAGGAGAGTGTGTGTCTTTAATGCAGCCACACCGCTGCGCTCTGTGCCTTTGCAGCAACTGGAGCAGAAAATCGTCTTATCACGCAGTGATTACATGATTACATGTCCCTCCACAGACTGTATGTGTATCAGCAATGCACATTCTGCTTGTTTACTTATTTATGTTTGTACAGGTCATGTTGTTCATTGTTACCCCATTTTGTCTAAAGTGATGTACAATACAGCAACAATCTAAATCTAAAAAATTTAATGACGGATGGTTCTCGCAGTCACCCTCCAGTTGAACTAACAGCATTTGTACTAGTACCAGTTAACAGAATTACTGAAACAGCTTAAAAGCTACAAATCATTTACTAATTATTTTTTTTGAAACACAAAAAAACAAACTGCTTTTCAAGCTTACTTAATGTACAGCAAAACCCAATAAATGGAACCCCAAAAATCAACCAATGTTTTGTGCAAATTCTAAAATGTAATTATTTTAGAACCTTACTAGGCCTACTGCAAAATGTAAGAATTGGCTCCCTTTCAATTCATGAATGGAATTTGAATTCAATTGGCCATGTCCCGCAGAAGGGCCTGTGTTGTTTCTGTAATTCAGTTTCCAGTGAAATCATACTGACACTGCCCAACATGATGTTTGTGATGTGTTCTTTTTTTCTTGCTTTTGTATTTGAGACTTTTAGTTTGTGGTGTTCTTTTGTGCTTTCCTGTATCCTGTGTCACATCTTCATTGTGTTCTCCTGTCCTGTCTTATTGCCCTTTTACCCTTGTTATTGTTATTAACTGCAAACTGATATTTTTCATACGATATTATTTTAATGTTTCACTGTAATTATAAAAACACTGGTTGGTTACGCAAATAGTTTTACTGTTTACACTTTGTTATTCTTGTAGTTATTGACCTATAGAGGGTAATAAAATGGAATGTCTTGCACATTCACAGAAAATAGATTACTTCCATGTTGCAAAATTATAACCACTAATATTTCCTTTGTTCTTTGTCAGGTTTTAAGTAACTGTATGTAAAACTTTTAGTTGTCAAATGTAATTTTAAATCTTCCTATTATTTAGAAAGACTGAAAAAAAGTAAAAATGAATTGGCATGTGATATATTTTCTTTGACATATGTCAGAGTGAAATGGCTTCTCGAATGAGAAAAGAAAAAAAAGTAGGGTGGGACTTGATTTTGACCACAGGGAATTGATTGGATTGTTCTTGTTTGTTAATTGCTGTCATTTTATGTAATTGTTGAGTTGCTGGTGGGGAAGGATTGAAACTAGCGCTAGTATACATGTCATTAGGGAAGAGATGTTGTTGTGAGGATACAGGCTCATTAATGTTTTTACTTTAAAAAAAATATATATAAACAACAATAATTATGATGATGTAAAAAAATATATCATTACTAATCTAAATTGGAATAAAAATATAATTAAACAATCTTACTGAAAACCAAAAACATTTTACTAAACCCAATATCAAGAAAAGTATTTGGGTAAAGCCCCTATCAAGAAAAGTCTGTTTACTCAGCAATGCTATTTGCAATGTAGGCAGCTGTTTTGGCATCCAAAACCAAGTCCTACCTACTTGGAGAATGGGGAAATCCTGAAATCTCAAAAACTGCTGGCCACACTCATGTTTAAATAACGTATTTGTACCTAGGTACCTTACTCGGTTGTAACGAGTGGTTATTTGAGTTACTGTTGTCGTTCTATCAAGTTTTAATCATTCTGGCCATTCTCCTCAAACCACAGAAACAAACAACACACAAAAACCCACACAACCACAAAACACAAAAAAAATGAGACCCTGGACCACAAAGTAACTCTAGAGATGATTTTATGTGAAGATCCCAGTAAATCAACAGTTTCTGAAATAATCAGACCTTGGGGGTATTCCAGAAAGCAAAGTTAATTTACCATCACAAATGTGACCCTGGACCACAAAGCCAGTCATAAGTTGCATTGGTATATTTGTAGCAATAACCAACAATATGGGTCAAAATTATCCATTTTTCTTTAATGCCAAAAATTATTAAGATATTACGTACCAAAAGATCACGTTCAATGAATACATTAAATAAATCAAAAACCAAAAATATATCAAAAATAAATATTTCTAATAATAACACCCACAGATAACAAATACACCATCATATTCCAAATATTCAGTATATATTCCAAATATTGTCCTATCCTAACACAGCATACATCAATGGAAAGCTTGTTTCAGCTTTCAGATGATGTATCATGTAATCAAACTATTACATCTTATGGATGGTGTCCAAGTGTCCAACTTTTCTATGGATGATGTCCAAATCTTGTCCAAATGTTGCATCCAGTTTGTTCTCCTAGCTGCAGTCTCATACAGCATCCAGTACTTAGATACTTTACTTTAACCCCACGTAAGATTTTCTTGCTTTCTCATCCTCCCTGTTCTCAGCACTTGTCAAAGAGTTGGATAAAAGTAAGCTTACAACAATCACTAACTCTTACATAAAGACTTTTACTTACATAACCTCCTATCGAAGCTCAGTTGTGTCAAGAAAGGTGACCTTTTTGATTGAATTTTATGTTTATGAATCATCTACAGCTGATATTGTGCTAAAGAGCATGAATAATGTTTCCAATGAATAGAGTAAAACATCAGCTTAAGATAGCAATCTAAAAGACTTTTGTTTCGTAGATTGAAAAGAACCTTCTAGAAACGCCAGCATGATACCCTCTAGAGTTAATGCATCCTTTGCCAGAATCCACATCCCTTCATCCTCCAGTACACACACACACACTGTGCCCAGGTCTCCTTGGAGAGCTTTCTCTCCTTTCCACCTGCCTTTATATGAATATAATCACAGCTGACTAAGCAGTAAAGCACCAGCTGTATGAACAGAAAACACACAGACTTAAATTCTGTCCAATGCTCTTGGTATTTAAAACATTTGCTCTCAAAGAATAAACGTCTTTGGGGTGTAGATGTTCAAATGCTTTGTGTTTTAGTTCATGTTTCTAAAAAGTCCACATTTATGCAGTAGGACTGCATCAAGACCAATGCTACTGATGTTAAAGGTTTACCCCATAACTTTGTCCAGGGGGTACAAAACACTGACTCTTATTAGCCTTGTTTCCAGGCCAAAAGAGCATGCTGCTAATTTCTAATGTTTTCATTTCAGGCTACCAGCTAACCTCAACATTTAAGACATTTTAAACAATTTTTAGATGAGAACTGACTTTCAGACACCAGCAAGCCTTTGCAATAACTTCCGGCTTGCACTGGCCTGTCAAAAGCGGCCATTGAATGGACAGAAATGATAGCAGAATTTTTATTTTTGGGTGAACTATGCCTTTACAGTAACTCTGCCTGCACTCTGTATGACACATTCGTATAATCACAACACAAACCTTCACCCTTGTGTGTCACTTTTTCCAGACCCTCTTGCTGCATCTGGTCACTGCAGCATATGTACATGCACACACTCACTCTGTGAAATCTAATGCTTTATGACACTATGACACACAGGCGTTATCGCATCAGTTCTCCTGACCCCCACCTCTCATCAGCTTCCCTCTATCATTAGCCACTTGAGTTCTTATCGACAGTTTAAACAGACATTTCATAAATGTGTAAAAATGTGTTGGTGTGTATACATGTCTTTCTGCTGCTCTTGCTTTGTTGGTCTCTCTCTTTCTCATTTAATCTTGTTGTATAATCTCATGCGAGGATGGACTGTGGTGAAGACAACTGTCTGCTGCCCTGCAGGCCAAATTTATGAGAATTGACTGCAGCCTTGATAATTATATGTTTAATTAACTGTGGATAAATTAGGGAATATGATGAGCTGTGCCTCCCTTTCCCTCTTTTTATTTTTTTTATTTTTTATTTTTTTTTGAGAAAGCATCATTAGGTTTGGAACAACAGTGAAGAAACTCATCATATGTAATAATAGAGAGTTTAAGTGATAATTCACTCAAACATGAATATCCTGTCAAAATGTATTGAATGTTGTGTTGTTTCAAAATGTTATGACTTTCTTCTGTGAAACACAGATGGAGATATTTTGAAGAATCTAATCACAATTCCAATGACCGAGTTTTCAAGCTTCTAAAGTGACTCATATGTATTCTAAAACTGGTGCAAACAACTTGTGTGCTGTATTCCAAATGTTCTTCTGAAGATGTAGTAACAGACTGAAATTAAAAAGTCATCATTTACTAAAAATCTTGATATCAGCCCAAGCTCTCTATGGCACATTCATTACAAAGTACTTGAGCAAAGTAGTGATGTCAGATTTGTCACCGAATCATTATTTTGAGATTTCAAATGAATATTCTGATATTCTTCAGAAGATGATCATTCTTCTGATATTTTAATTATTGTTCAAGACTGATCTGGTTCTAAAAACCCTTCTATATGATTTGTTCACAAAACATATTGATTCTATCAGATCGACTCTATTCTCAAGTTTATCCCACTGACTCCATCTCCACTTAACAGACTACCACACTGAAACAAATAAATTAATAAATAAAAATGTAAAAGTTACTGGTAATTTTCTGCCAGGACATTATCTGTTAAGTTTACAGACATTTCCTTTAACCCTAAAATACAACACAATGCAATGGGTAGTTCAAAAAGTTGGTGAAACACCTGTGAAAAATCAATATGGAAAATTCCTTCATATTTACACAGTACCTTGTGCCCTATTTTTACAGACTTTTCATAAACTGTAGAGGTGAACATTATGAGTGAATAATGGCTTAATTTCAGTCTGTCACACACAGGTATAATAACACAGGTCAAGGTTTCTCCTTTTGTTTTCCATAGAAGAAGTCATATGGACCACTTTAATGATTTGTTTTATGATGCTTTTGCATCCTTTTCTGAATTGAATTGAATGGAATTTAATTTAAATAAAATGATATCCAAAAAATATCCAAAAATTACTCATATTGAATTCAATAGAATAAAAAAAAATTGAATTGAATAAAATCCAAAAAAAATTAATTGATTGATTGATTGATTGATTGATTGATTGATTGATTGATTGATTGATTGAATTGAATTGAATGAATTGAATTGAATTGAATTGAATTGAATTTGATTAGATTCAATTGAAGTTTATTTGCATAGCGCTTCTCATGTAAATCTTAATAACCCACAAATTATAACTCCAAAATGTACATATGTTAGAAATGTATGGTAAAATTCAGTTAAAGGGGACATAACACACAGTTTTATGCAATCTCATGTAAATCTTAAGTACCTACAGAGTAGTACTGCATCATTTATATCTCCAAAAAGTCTTCAGTTTTATCATATTTATAAAAGAAAGATACAACTTTACAATTCTCTCCGGAAAAAGCCGAGCACCTGGAGGCATGCCATGGGCGGATCTAAAGAGTGAAGAGCACTTGAGTGCCGAATGCCAACAATACAGACATTTGTATTCCACTGTTTACATAACGCTGGGTTCTTTAGGAAGCTGTACAAAGTTATCTTTCCCTTACAACCAAAAACACACTTCTTTGGAGACATTCTTCCTGACCAAGTCCCGTGCAGCACTTCATCCACATTAATCTCCTCGATCTTCCCCACCCTCCTCTTCTCCCTGTATTTTCTGGGAGAAATGCCCATATAAGGAGTTCCACCCCTTGTCTACATCATGAAGAGCCACGATCGAAAAAAACTCTCAGAAACTTGTATGAACCCAGAAGTAAGATTTTTGGCACAGAAACACTCCGTCAAACGTCCAAATTGTTTTTTTTTGTTTTTTGTTTTTTTTTTTACTTTGTCCATGCTTAGCATTAGAGTCCAACTCTTTAACAGTGTAAACAACTCTGAATGCATGAACGTAATCAAACAGATGAACACTATTAACTGCAATGATTATATGTTGCAATCAAACTTGTAGCAAAATTTGCTAGTTTATGTTGTTTCAGGGTTGGCATCATCTGAGGTCCTCTGAGGGTTTTCATCATCTCTTCTCAGGTGTTCGGTTATCTCAGGTCTTTGTAAGGGCTGGATCTGAAGCTTGTGTAATTCCTAGTTAACATGGGATGTCAATCAACAGAGAAACAAATAGAGACATAATTAGCATAGCTGCTGTTCCAACCAAGCAAAAATGATTTGTTCAACCCAAGCCAAGGAATAATAATGTGCATTTGATCAGATATAACTGCAGTAAAAGATTATGAGATACATTATTTGAATGCATATTTTAGAACCCTCGAACCTTATCAAGAAGGCTATTCCAGAGTTTGGGAGCCAAAAACGTATTTATTTATTTGATAAACAATTCCATTAAATTATATACTGTTTGGTATCTATCAGGATACAAGCATAATGTCATTATCGTACAAATAACTCAATGTACACATACTTTTGCCATTACAGATTTGTAGCTAGTTTAGCATTTGGACCAATCAGACACACAATTTTCATTAGATTTAACAAATCAATTATTCATTAGATTAAAAAATAATCACCCCTCAAACACACTGGGAGCCAGCATGTCTGTGAACAACCCCAGGCCCCTGGTTACCATGGCAACCAGGACACAGCCAAATCAGATAAACTTTACGACCTAAATGTATGTAGAGAGAATCTTCCCTCCTACTTAATTCTCTCAAACAGACACATACTGCCATATGAAATGACTTCTTTCATTAATTCATGTTTCAACTGTTCTACTGTTTGGTATCTATGAGTTCGTATTTTCATGATTTAAATGAGAGTGTATTTTATATGTTGATACCTATGCAACACATTTGTATTATAAGAATCTTGAAGATTCTTCTCTTGAACACCCAATCGAGTTTCATATGCAAAACACCATGCTAGAGACAAAGAGTCATAAAATTTCTCTCCAAAGGTACCATTCCTCATTGGCTCACTCTAATCCCTGACCTCAATAGAAGATAAAGGCCTCACATCAGTGACCCACCTACAGTCTGCAGTTCTGTTCGTTTCTGAGAAGATGAGGATGTGAGCTAGAACTCTTCTGTAACTCTTAAGTCTGCGCCAGGCTTCGGCCTTGTCTTTACATTCACCAACGATTCTTGAATCTCAGGTGATGTCTCTCTTTGCTCTTCATTACCTTCATCTGGGAGAAAACTCTCCCAACCACAACAGAGTCAGAATAACATCCTTTTGGAGTTCATCATGCGACTCCTACACCACTGAACCTCCAAACCATCCAGTCTTTCATTTGAGACTGCATCCCAACGCTTGTTCAAGGCCAAGGCAATGCAAGTATTGGACATGTAACTAAATGAAACAGAGGTTTAGTATAAGCTGTAGACCCCGTTCTAAAACGGCACTGATGGTTTTACTCAGGTGTTTAACTGACTCTTTTCATAGCTTCATTCTCTGGTTTTCCTGATGGTTTCATCCATCAAGTCTCATTTGCCCTTTTCCCATGTATGAGTGATTGTATGTTTGTTGAGATTAGTTATGTGGGTGTCATTTAGTTATTAAAACCTCTGTGCACAAATAACATGAGATTCTTGTCCTGCTTGTGAATAACGTCCCTTTACGATTTTGATCCTTGCTACATACTCTAATGCATTAATACTGTATTTGTCACGGTTCATTCAAGGAGCACAGGCACAAAGGAGCGAGGAGACGAGGAGTAATGCAAATCAACAGGTTTTTAAAGGTGTCATATGATGCAATTTAAATTTTTCCTTTCTCTTTGGAGTGTTACAAGCTCATTGTGCATAAAGAAGATCTGTAAAGTTGCAAAGACTAAAATCTCAAATCCAAATAGATATTCTTTATAAAAGTTAAACCTCATCCACACACCCCTAAAATGGCTCGTTCTAACATGCCCCCACATCTCTATGTCACTATGTGGGAAGATTTGGATTACGCCGCCCAGATGTTCACACAAAGAAAGAAGGCGTACCTTTTATTCTCGTTGTAGTATTGTTGTTGCTGCCACCGCCATGTCGTATAGACACTGTGTGTTTGGTTGCAAAAGTGAAACTACTTTGTTTGGCCTTCCAAAAGAGGACAATATCCACTTTGTCATGCCTGGAGCTGATCCGTGCTGGTCACTGAGGAAATACATCAACTTTGCACTGTGGATCGCTGGATTGGCTTTCACCATGGACGAAGTGGAGTCCAGCCCGGGGTCGTCACATGTGGTTGCCGCAAGCTCCTTCATAGAATCTGCCAGCCGAGCCGTTCTCAAGCCCACCCCCACCTCTGCTCACTCTAGGCCCTGGCTCACTCTAGGCCGCAGTGTGTGACACTGTTTCGTTGCGAAAGCGAAACTACTTTGTTTGGCCTTCCAAAAGAGGACACAACTAGAAATCCTGTTTATATCACGTTTATAATGGGTTTTATGTTTATGTCTCACCGCTCTGGCCGGACAGGGCATCACAATATGTTAAGGGGCGTAACATTTCCGTCACACGCTTTAGGCATTCGGCCAAACATAACGCACTGCATAGCTGGCCAATCAGAGCACACCTCGCTTTTCAGACTGATGAGCCTTGTAAAATTCTACGCGTTTCAGAAGGCGGGGCATAGAGGAGAAACAATAATGTACAGGACATGGCAAATAATGTGTTTTTTGAACCTTAAACCGCATAAACACATTTCATTACACCAAATACACAAAATAATGTTCTTTTTAGCAGCATCATATGACCCCTTTAATGAAGGCATGCTGGGGATCACAGAGAACATTGGAGACGACAGGCAAACAAAATAACATTTACAGCAGACTGCATACGATAGGCAGAAAACACTTTAAATACACAGAAACAAATGGGACATACCTGGGAACAATACAAAATAAATGGGGAACACCTGGACTAAATGAACATATGGACAGGAACAGGAAGAACCAAATAAGGCCAAGGAAGGCCCATGGGGAACAAAACACACACAAAACATGGAACAGAGTCTGACAGTAGGAAAGTATTTTCCGTGGCCACAAAAATATCCTTTCTTAGAGATGATATGAATTTACACTGAATGTTCACTGGACGAACAGATTAGTTGATGTCAATTTAATCCTGCTACAGTTACTACTGGCAGCTAATATAAATAATTGTAATTAATCATAATTAATTAATTATAATCATAATTATTTATATACATTTGCCTTTTGAGCTAATTTGCTACACTAGTGTTCTGTACATCTCTATATATTTTCTCTTTGTCCTCCACCTGCATGCATGCGGCATTTCCGTCAACCGTGTGTCAGCACTGACTGGAAGAAACGCACTGTTAAGTGCTGTCTCAGCTAGAGCTCTGGCCAGTCTCTCTGCCTTATTCAGTCTCTGTTGGTGAAAGCAACAGTCTTATGTGTTGCATAAATATTTTAAACCGACTGAAGCTGGGTACAAACAAAGCACCCTCCCTCTCCCTTCTGTCATTTAGTTAAAGGGATACTCCACCCCAAAATTAATTAATCATTAGTCATTAATCACTTAACGCCATGTCGTTCCAAACCCATAAAAAGCTTCGTTTGTCTTCAGAACACAATTTAAGATATTTTGAATAAAATCCGGAGGGCTTGTGACTGTCCCATAGACTGTCAAGGTACAGAAAAGTATGAAAAGCATTATCAGAATAGTCCATCTGCCATCAGTGATTTAACCGTAATGTTATGAAGCAACAATAATATTTTTTGTATGAGAAGAAAACAAAAATAACGACTTTATTCAACAAGTCATCTCCTCTGTTTCTCCCCACATCACCGTAGCACCATTTTGGAAAACACCTGCTGAACGCAAACTACATACGCTATTCTGTGTCAGCCATGCAGTTTGCATTCAGCAGGTATTTTCTTCAAATCAAAGCATAAATATACGTAGAAAACATATTCTTGTGGCGTGGCTGACACACAAGAGCGTACGTAGTTTGCATTCAGCAGGTATTTTCCAAAATTGCACTACGGTGATGTGGGCAGAGACAGAGGAGACAACTTGTTGAATGATGGCAGATGGACTATTCTGACGATGCTTTTCATACTTGTCTGGACCTTGACAGTGTATTTTACTTGGCAGTCTATGGGACAGTCACAAGCCTTCCTGTTTGCATCCAAAATATCTCAAATTGTGTTTTCCGAAGACGAATAAAGCTTTTATGGGTTTGGTGGAGTATACCTTTAAGTTTAGTGTGTGTTGACAGGATAAATGATACCTGTTCTGGTTAAACAAAGAAATAGCAGATTTATAGACAAATGGGAGTAGCTAAACTTCTGCTGTGCATTGTGTGTTGGAGAGATCAGGTGCTGGATTCTCTTGCTGTTTGATGAGTTTTTCATGCTTAATTAGACTCCCATTTCACACATCAAAATTCTGAATCTCCTTTTCTTAGTAGGTTGTACTGATGGTGTTTTGGTTTGCCATTGCCCATTAGTATGAGACTCCCTCATGGCCCAGCAGGGAAACACACGCAAACCTGCTCGCTCTCACGCACACATGCAACATACACACACATACATGGTGTATAAACGTGTAAGTGCGTAACAGTACCCCTGCTGGTCTCTTTTGATCTGTTTTGTGGAGAGTCTTAATTAGTTATTGGAGATTTACCCAGCATTCTTCTTTAAACACATGTCTCTTTGGCCTCTCTTCTTCCTTGTAGTCTCACTCTCCTTTACTCTCTTTTCTCTTGTGTTGCCCTGTGTTTGTTATGGAAGCCCGTTCCCACCACAGGATGAAAAAAGATAATGGCAACAATAACAAAAATAAAAAAAGATAACAGCAGCTTTTTATCTCAAAATACACATTTCTGAGGGGTTTTTTTTCCCTCAGAATTGTAAGAAAAAAAGTAAGAATTGTGAGATAAAAGTTCTGAGAGTTAAACAGAATTGGAAGATATAACCACAGAATTGAAAGCAAAAAGTTCTATCTTAGAATTCTGAGTTGTGAGAAAAACATCAGATGTGGGAGATTAAGAGTTACATTTATCTTTTTATTTTTTCCTTTGTGACTGAAGTAAGCTTCCATAGTTTGTCTTTCTTCATGTATAGATTATAGCATTCTACAGTATAGTACAGTTGCCTATTTTACCTTTGGAAAAAAAAATTCTCTTGTGCATGTTTACTGACTGTGAATATATAATTATTCATATATTATACAGTACCATGATCATTCTATACCTTGATTGTTTTATTAACGAGTTGGGGTGCCTAGTGTTAGCATGCTATCTTGTTTTCATATCTGCTGGCAGGCTAATCTCTTATTTCATTACACGCATATTGGCCGTGTCTTAGATTTATTTCACAGAGACAACATTAAAAATAAAACAAAAACACACACTGCGCATTATCTAAAAATACAAAAGATATACACCACTAGCAAATAAAAAATAAAATTTTACATAATATCTGGCTTTTTCTATCCCAGCATATTTTTAAAGCTGTGGATGAACATCACATGCCTTCCATCTGCAGCACTAGCACATGAAGACTTTGTCAGTACTCTGCATATTTTAATACGGGTAGGGTTTTTCTAATTATGAGCATGATTACATTAACATAATCACAGTATTCTGTTTGCATTAGCTTCAAGTACTGCCTCAATCGCTTTATGATGGAAAATCTAAACTTGATGGCAGAATATAAAATAAATAATTATTCTTAAAGAATTACTGTAATTTTTTGTCATTTCCTTTTGCTATTTTTAGTAAGGTGTTATTTTTCAGACATACTCCTTTTCTGCAACTAACTAAATAATAATTTATTGTAAAGAACTGAGTTTACTGACAACATGGTGAGTTAAATAGTATACAGCAAATATATACCTAATACTACAGTTTACAGTAAATGTATAATAAAGGCATATTTTCAGCATTCCAAATACAAAAGACAGTGTATTTATTAGGACACAGCTCAAGGCGTGGTGAAGACTGTCACCTTCAACAAAATTGTGGTAATACTTTGTACAAACCAACCCAAAGAATCTAGGGTATAAAGGAAATAACATTGGTCTTAGTACAGAGCCTTGTTGTATTCCACTTATGAAGGTCCGGGATATGCGCTGATGGCACCAAAATGGGGTGGCAAGAGGGACAAAATAAAGTCTATAAAATATAAATAATAGAAATGGGCTTTACACGATCGCATCCCAGGAATAAGGGTCTTATTTAGTGAAACAATCAGTCATTTTCTAAAAAAAAAACCCATAAATAAATAAAAAACCACAAACATTTAAACCACAAATCCTCAAATTCTTAAAAACCTTATTATTATTATTATTATTATTATTATTATTACCTTCAACCCTTTGGCTACCATTTAAGTCCACAATATGGAGAAAAATCCTGGAACGTTTTCCTCAAAAAATCTTAATTTCTTTTTGACTGAAGAAAAAAACTACATGGACATCTTGGATTATGACTAATTCTTTCATATTAATAAAACTGAGTTTTATTAATACTGATTTTTATTTTTATTTGCAGCCAATTTCATGGTAATATTTTTTTTTCATATTCCTTGGCCTGATTTTTGGGAATATTAATAAAATTAGGCGAAAGGACAGTTTTGATTACCTTTTCACTCAACACAAATACATTTGACAAACCGCCAGCTAAAAACATCAATAGCCTAATAATCAACAATATTTTCGTCTCGAAGACGGTGGTTTGTTTATCCCCTCCCCTTAACTCCCGAGCGCTCTTTTTTTTCTCCCTGCTCCGCTGCAGCTGCTCGGCGAATGAATGGCATCTTTCTCAACATCACGTAAACGCCGACGGGGTCAGCGAAAGCATCTTCCTCTTGTGTTCGCCTCGGACGGAGCAGCCTGAAAAAACAACTTCGTTCATAATTAATTTATAGCTTTATCACACAGCAGGTTGCAGTACACCTGATCGTTTTACGAAACGGCTCGGTGTGCGGCCGTATGAATAAAAAAAGAGAATACCCCCTTTTATTGATGACAGAGGCTCACTGTTCAAACAGCATGAAATAATTCCACTGAATGAAGGAACTGAAGCTGGGAAAGACAGCATGAAGTTACAAATCTCCGGTCTTTTGCTCGTAATGGCAGTAGCCTATGCAACGATAGAGGGTGAGTAACCTACTGCACTTGAAACTGATAATCTTAAAGAGTTTTCGTGCATTTCTCCGTGTGTGTCTGCATATATCATTGCACAGTTTTACTTATTTCACAGTCCGTTATTAAAATAACGCAAGTGCGTTCGGCTCCAATAGCCTATATGTAACCTAAAATGTTAATTTAGACGAATTCATAAATGTTCAGAATCAAGCCACGTGTATCCAAGCATTATCAGACGTTTTATCTTGTGCTTTTAACCCTGCAACAAATGCATGATACAAAATAAATTAGTCTCATGTTTAATTTCGCTTATTGCTTTGCTTCTAGCGCCCTCAGCTGGGTCTCTGAGTGTTAATGTTTTGTGTGACCTGTTCAGTCATACATCCGTGACTGAACCATACACTTTTACTGGTTTTCCACCTTTCAGATGTGTCATTTTGGACCAGTTTGAAAAAAAAAAAAAAAAAAAAGATTTCAACAGACACCAACACACTTTGATGTGTTAATAGTATCACACTGAAGCACTAATGCAAGACATTGTGTTTTGTTTGGATTTGGCAGAGTGTAAAAGTGAAGATATGGGGGGTTCTTATCAATGTAGAGGCAATGAAAGCCTTCATCTGCAGCTTTAATCCAAAAATGGAGCCGCTGGAACGGATTTTCATTTATCTTGTCTGTCAGCAACACTCTGGATTTAAATACTTCACATCTTTTCTCTTCCTCTCTCTGTGCATTGAAATGAGAGAAATTGTTTAATCAAGGGGAAATTGCTGTCAAACTTGGCATTCATAGATTCACCGAATTGCAGTTCTGTTGTTAAGGAAATTTTATAATCTGTTTTGTATCTGTAACACAAGGCCTATATAGAGCCACTATTAAATTTGCAATCTTGAATATCAGCATGGCCATATGCTGAATAATATTCCATGCTGATATTCAGTATAGCGTTACAGCTTGATGGTGAGTGTGATGTTATTTTTATAAAACAATTCCTAAAAGAACTTAGTATCAAGTCATTTTTAATTGCGATATGGCTGGTTAATGTCCATTCCCGCTGCATCTTTGCAGAATGGTTCCAAAGAAGTCAAAGCAGGATCATTTGACTGAAAGCATATATGTAACGCCATGAACATCCTTATTTAACTCTTGGGTTTTGATTCAGCCCTAAAATTTACCCTAAACTATCTTTTACCCTTAAAAGACCAGACCAGATGTTTTGCTGTCGGGGAAAACAAGAGGACATTAGTTCACATTTGTGGCCAGTGACTAATGAAGTCATGTCTGTGAACTTTGTCCATCTATATGCAAATATCTCCAAGGTTTTCATGATCTTTTATTTGATACTGTAAAAAGGAAATAACATTATTTTCAATGTAGCAACAGATGAATGCAGATGTCCTTGAATCGAGAGGGTTATTCATAGCGAGTCTCTGTTTTTTACTCTTTGTATAGGGATCTCCTATGAATTGCAGCATGCTTGAGTACATTAAAGTAGCTTTGAACATCCTGATGCAATTGACAGAAATCTCACTTTTATTGAGGAGAGAAAATAACTCATTAACACAATGAATGAAGAGCCAACAACTTCACGCATAACCCTTTTCCCACAAAACTTTAAGCCACTTTTACCTTGAAATAGGCTTGAACACACTTCAGAATGCGTATACAAATACACTCTGTTATTCACACTCTCTTGCTCACCCTCCTCCCTCTTTTTGTCTTTTGATTTACATGTCCTTGTCCACTCCCTGGTTGGTTCAGTCGTAAACCCAGGCGAGATGGCCTGCCCTGCGCACAGTCTTTATTTATGATGTCATTTTATATACTTGCTGTTGCAAGACCCACAGCCCTGCTGAGCTGGAAAAACAGCTTCCCACAGACAGGCTGAGAAACCTTTTGCCAGGGCACGACAGACTCCGATGAGAAAGGAAGTGATGCTGGTCGTTCAGCAATGATAGGCGTAACATCCTGTAAAATGTCATTAATGCGGTGGAGCACAGATTTCTATGCCATTACTGGTGGAGGATACCTTACAGAGGACATTTATGGACAACCCCAACCCCCAAATTCACACATAATTTTTATTTAATGGAACTTACCTACATTTATAAACTGATGCACTTATAAACTTGCAAGGGCATATCAGGAAAGGGTATATGTAAATGGAGAAAGACAAATCCAAGGAGGAAGAGAGAAGGGAAGGGTAAAAGAATGGACAGAGAGTTGGTTTCGAATTATCATAAAAGCCAATTAGGCACAACACTTATTTAAAATATAGCATGACCTCTGGTGTGTTTTTCTGCATAATAAACATGCCTGTGAAATGTTTTTTTATAAAGAAAATTCATTCTGTGTTACCCTTCCAATAGATCATACCGTATAATCCTTGACATTTAGATGAACATTATATTAAATTTATATTATAACGTAATATTATATGAAATTACATTATATACTTGATATTAAACATACGTTAGCTGTTGCGGTATTGTATATTTTAGCATGTCTGGACTATACAGGACTCGGACCATCCTAGTCATAATTAGCTAAAATAGAATTATAAATTATACTGTATAATGGAATTAAGAACTCTCAGTGAGTGCATGCATGAATGTTCTGGAAGTGCTCTGAATATAACAATCATGCTGAGAATTACAGTGTAAAGTTTCATTCAAGCTTTATTATTCTGCATCTCAACCAGTCAGAAATACATATTCCATGAAAACAGACTATTTTTTTTTTTAATATAAATAGAAAGTACAGTATGTAATAAGATTTTTAAGCTTCGACATAGGCCATATTTACTTGTAAATAGAAAGTCAATGTGTAGCATGTACCATTTTTGGGGGGGAAAGTGGAGTGTTGTTAATTTTAAAGACATAATAAAGAAAAGCACTTGCAGAAAAATTTACTGACAGAAGATAAAGAACAGCAGCTTGTAAATGCTTTATGAAAATGCTATTTACAGGGATAGTTAATACTTAAATTAAAATTATGTCATTATTTACTCTCATTGTTCCAAAATAGTATGTAATAAGATTTTTAAGCTTCAAAAAGTACCTAAAAACATGATCACTTTAAATGATAATTTTTTAATATAAATAGAAAGTACAGTATGTAATAAGATTTTTAAGCTTCAAAAAGTACCTAAAAACATGATCACTTTAAATGATAAACAGATTTAGGGTTTTTATTCACTTATAAACATTTATAAACACACATACTAAGGGACGTACAAGAACAAATCTCTTTGTATAATGGCTTTTGAATACCATTTGTAAATGATGACAGATTTTTAATTTTAAGTTACCTAACTCTTAAAATGTTACATTTAAAATGATTTAGCATTTTACTATTTACTATTCCATTTAATTACATGAATTAAATTGAATTAAGACTTTAGTTTTTTAAAGGCATCTATTTATAATAACGGCAAAATATTTATTTTTAAAAACATTTTGTGCTACATAGTTCAGTCAGTGTGTGTGTGTGTGTGTGTGTGTGTGTGTGTGTGTGTGAGAGAGAGAGTGTGTAATCATTAATGCTATAGTACTGTATGTGTGTGTGTGTGTGTGTGTGTGTGTGTGTGTGTGTGTGTGTGTGTGTGTGTAGTCGTGGGCACATCTTGTTCTCCTGATGCTCTGTGTAGTGCGCTTGTCTGAGGTCATCATGTCATGGCAATGGTTGCATCAGCAGAAGGAGCTCTGAGGAACATGGGCCAGCTGTCACTTCATGACTCTGTGCTCATCTAACACTCGTGGGAGAGTGTTTCTGAATTTAATGTGTGATTTCTGTAGATGGCAAATCCAACATGGACCTACTTCCTACATAACCAGGCAGATATGTGTATGTATAGGCCTCTACAATAGTGGTAATCAACATGGAAGCTTTAGATTATGCTTTACCTTATCACCACATGCCACCGGAGGCTGTTGTGTCATTTTAGTTGCTTTTAATTGTTCTAAAATAATTCAACCTCTCTCTCTAGCTCCTGAAGAGATTCTCTCACTTGCTGAGATGGAGGACACGTTGTTGAGGAATCTTTTTCGGGGCTATCAGAAGTGGGTGAGACCTGTCCTTCACGCCAACGACACGATTACCGTTCGCTTCGGTCTAAAGATCTCGCAGCTGGTGGATGTGGTGAGACAAACACACATTTGCACTGCAACATCTGATCTTCAGAATTCATAAAACGCCCTAAACAAATATGTCTTTACTGAACACAGTGTGTAAACATGCAAAAGGCACGGAGGAAAAAGTTTGTGAATCTTTAGGCTAATGGCTTCTTCAAAAGCTACTTAAAACAGGTGTCTAAATGCTGTCACTTGCTTTGCTGTTGAAAAAAACTCTGCATGGCTAAAGCTTAAAATGTGAAGTGGATTTTTCAGTTTATGTGTTTTATGTGCCAGCTGTTTTGTCTATTGTTGTTGCACAGCCAAGATGCATCTGCACAGGTTCAGAGTCCACATGTCACTATATGGATGCCCGTTTCCACCACTGAATAAAAAACAAGCTAAAAAAAAAGCTAATTGACTTTTTATCACACAATTCTGACCTTTTTTGTTGTAATTCCAGGTTTATATCTGTCTATTCAGACTTTTTTTTAGAATTGTGAGTTGCAAACTCACAATTGTGAGTTATAAAGTCAGAATTGTGTGATACAAACTCACAATTATTACTAATTTTTCTCAGAATTGTGATATAGACTCGTTTATATCCCACAATTCTGACTTTTTTTTTTAGAATTGTGAGATTCAAACTCGCAATTGCAAATTATAAATTCCAATTCTGAGGGGAAAAAAGACAGAATTGCAATTGTGTGTTATAAAGTCATAATTGGGAGATCTAAAATTGCAATTCTGATAAAAGTCACAATTCAGATTTTAGAATTATATCACACAATTCTGAGATGATGTAAACTCGCAATTGCAAGAAAAATAATTTTTCAGTGGCAGAAACGGGCTTCCATATCACTATGCTGAAGTTGGTAGCAACTTTAAAGGACACGCCTGTTTTCTCTCTTACTATAGATCTAGGAAGGATATGAATCTAGGAAGGATATGAGAATGGCAACTCAGACCATAATTTACCCAACATCATTATGGCAACCTGCTGTATCTAGAAAGTGACATGACATACAGCCAAGTATGGTGACCCATACTCAGAATTCGTGCTATCCATTTAACCCATCCAAAGTGCACACACACAGCAGTGAACACACACACACCATGAACACACACCCAGAGCAGTGGACAGCCATTTATGCTGCGGCGCCCGGGCAGCAGTTGGGGGTTTGGTGCCTTGCTTCAAGGGCACCTCAGTGGTGGTATTGCTGGCCCGAGACTCGAACCCACAACCTTAGTGTTAGGAGTCAAACTCTCAATGCTCAGATGGGACAGAGCAAAGCCAGGGCTGGGTCTGCTTCCTCCAGGGGCAGCACTTGCAGGTTCACCACTTGGTCTTTGAAAGGTGTAGTGGGAACCTTGGGCACGTAGCCAGGCCGGGGCCTCAGTGTTACCTGAAAGTCAGCCAGCCCAAACTCTTGGCACGAATCGTCGACCAAAAATGCGTGCAGGTCACCTACCCTCTTGAATGGAGGCCAGTGCAAGCAGGAGCAGAGTTTTCAATGAAAGAAACTTTAGCTCAACTGAATGCAAAGGCTCTAATGGGCCCTGCTGTAGTGATTTTAGCACTAGAGTCAGGTCCCAAGAGGATATAGAGGGGGGCCGGGAAGGATTTAACCTCCTGGCCCCTCTAAGGAACCTGATGATGAAGTCATGCTTACCTAAAGACTTCCAATTCACGGTTCATGGTATGCAACAATAGCAGCAACCTGGACTTTGAGGGTGGAGGTAGACAGCCTTCGCTACAGCCTTTGCTGCAGAAAGGAAAGCACGACCGCATTCGGGCATCTTTGGGGGTCTTCTCGGCGAGAAGAACACCACTCGATGAACAGGATCCACTTCAAGGCGTAAGCGTGTCTCGTAGACGGTGCTCTTTCTGAAGTGATGGTGTTCACTACCTCCTGGGGTAGGTCACCTAGAGCCTCCACGTCCCGTTCAGGGACCAGACATGGAGTTTCCAAAGGTCTGGACACGGGTGCCAAACAGTGCCCCATCTCTGAGTCAGTAGATCCTTCCTTAGAGGAATCGGCCAAGGAGGGTCTGCCGTGAGGAGCTCTAGTTCGTGGAGCCAGGTCCGAGTGGGGCAATACAGCACCACTAGCAAGACATTTACATATATGTTTATGCATTTAGCAGATGCTTTCATCCAAAGCGACTTACAGGCTATTCATTTTTTTTTACCTAACATGTGCTCCCCTGGGAATCGAACCCACATCCTTTTTGCACTGCTAATGCAATGCTGTATCACTGAGCCACAGCAACTTGCTCCTCGTCCTCCCGGACTTTGCACAGTGTCTCTTCAAGAAATCTAACCGCCATACCCCCTGGAACAACTGGCAGTGAGAGGTCTCTGGAGAAGCAAAGAGGTCTATCTGAGTGGCTCCGAAACGTCTCCATATCAGCTGGATCGTCAGGGGATGGAGTCGCCATTCCCCCTGGGATCATTGCTTGAGACAGCTCGTCAGCTGCACGGTTGAGCAGGCCCGGAATGTGAACAGCACGAAGTGACCTCAGAACCTTCCGACTCCAAAGGAGGAGATGGCAGGTGAGTTGTGACATGTGACGGGAGCACAGACCATCTTGTCAGTTGATGTACGCAATGGTCACTGTGTTGTCCGTTCGGACCAGCAAGTGCTTGCCTCGTAAGTGAACTTTGAGATGGTTCAAGGCAAGGCGCACTGCTAACAACTCTAGGCAATTGATGTGCCAATGCACAACAAACCCCTGAGACTGCATGCCCATTGTACATGGCTCCCCAGCCGGTGGTGGAGGCATCCATGTAAACCACAGCATGCCTGGAGATCTGCTGTAGGGGCACCCCTGCCTGGACGAATGCAAGATCTGACCACGGGGTGAGAGTTTGGCGATAGGCCAGTGTAACTTGGACTTTGTGAGTGCCGCGCTTCAACGCCCACCTCGGGACTCGGCATTAAAGCTAGTGCTGGAGCGGTCTCATATGTGACAGTCCGAGTGGTGTAAGTGCCGCTGCTGCCACCATATGCCCCAGGAGCCTCTGAAAAAGTTTCAGTGGGACCGCTGTCCTGCCCTTGAACGTATTCAAGCAGGCTAGCACCGACCACACACGTTCCTCTGTGAGGCGTGCTGTCTGTTCGACCGAATCCAACTCAGAGAAAAGAGATCCTCTGCGTCGGGAGAGTTTGCTCTTTTCCCAGTTGACCTGAAGGCCCAACAGGCTGAGGAGCCGGAGCACCAGGTCCCTGTTCTTGCACAACTCGCGGTGACCTTCGTTGCTCGGAGCGCAAGGTCAGTGGCGGTTTGGAGTTCTTTCAGAACTTCCTGTTCGTGACCAACCTCGTGCAGGTTCTTCAGTGCCTTTGCCTGGTGCACCTGCAGTAACACCATAGCATGCAAGGCAGAAGCAGCTTCCCCGTTCTGGTCACGGGGAGGTCCACTGGTACCACTGGTACACTCTTTGAAGAGGGCCCAATGCGTTCCGTGGGTCGCTCCACTGGATTGGAGGAGCAAGAGGAGCGATGGTCCCCAGAGAGTTGGTTCCCTGCGGGGTATGCCACCATTGTAACCCTCAAACTGCCCGCGCTACTGCCGGAAGTGGTTCTCGTCTGTCCGCCAGAACGAGCCCCAGATCATGGTAGAGGCAACGGGACTCCGCCCCCCTAAAGGTAGCGGAGCCTTGTTCGCAGCTCTGAGATGGTCATCTTCCCGCAGTGGGAACATGACACATCCACGAAGGCAGTGTGTCAAGGTAGCAGGATGACGATTTAAGGTGCTGTACTATTTATTCCAAAATTTTACTATCAATTGCTTCAAAAACAGACATAGTAACTGCTTTTTGAAGTTGTGGTCGAATTTTTCTGACCTCTGCATAACTTAAGGATGTGCTAATCGCCTTTCTAATATTACTTTTCTCAGAAAAGAAGGAAGCAAACTCATTGCAATTGCTATCGGAGAGCATTTCACTGGGAATCTGACTTGGGGGGTTTGTTAGTCTCTCAACAGTAGCAAAAAGAGTGCGAGTGTTGTTTATGTTACTATTATATATATATATATTATAGTTATTTATATATATATAAACCTACTATGTTTCTCTTTCAAATATATATATATATTATAGTTTATTTAGTATAGGCTATGGTTAGCCATAGAAAACCTACTATGTTTCTCTTTCAAACATACAGTATAGATGGTTTGTGTGGATATATCCCTACATTCATTATTCATTAATTTTACTATGGTGAATAAGCAGAGGTTAAAACCAGGAGGACAATTAGCCTACATTTTATTTGATAGGGAGTAGAAAGCGGCTTGGATAATGGACAAGCCCTAAAAAAGAAAAACTAATCCAACAAATTCTGTAAGAACTCTCTCTGTACATTGTACCATAAGAGCTGCATACAGAATCTTAAAATATTTCTTTTTATAAGATTCATGTTTGGAACAACAAGCAAAAATAATCACAGAATTTTCACTTCTGTGCGATCTCTTTAAGTTAGTGCCAGTTGCTCAGGTTAAATCAAATCATAGTCTGAGTCAGACCTGCAACAGTCCATAAATAATTCAATAATGTACTGCAACGAAGTGTGAGTAATTACGTTTTACTGTATAAACGTATTTGTATGTGATGCCTCCCCCTGATTTTGCTGTCAGATTGTCTCTATTTAAGAGTGTGATGATCTACATGATGTATAAATGTTTTATTTTTTATCTATAAAATATTAATTTCCTTTACAAACTTCACAGGAACCACAGAAAGACAAACACTGTTCTTGGCACTCAGTTGTTATTTTTTGACATTTTTCAAATATATATATTTGTTGCTTAGAAATAATAATTTTTTTTTTTAAGATTTGCTTGTCAGGTCCAGAACAGGTTTTTCTTTCTTTTCTTCATAACTGCCCCAACTGTCCAATAAGCAATGCCTTCTTTTACAAAGTAACATGTTCACAAAACAATCCATGCTGAAATGTGCTAGTTGGGGTGGGACCAAAACTGCTTAAGAAAAGTTTTTTATGTCCTCCGTTTTATATCATCAAGCCTAGGCAGACCAAGTGTCTGAACACCGAATAGACATGAATAATGTTTACGATTTCTAAAGTTTAGCACCAGATTTCATGCCTTTTAAGCACTTTATTTCATTAGATGGTCTTTTGGGACTGGGGAGGGAGTTTAAGTTCTGAAAGTTGCATAATGTTTTCAAAATAACTGTAGTGATTTTGATGAAAGTATAATGAACTCACCCTAGTTTCACTAACTAATTTCACAGGAACATGTTTCTAATAATATTGCTGTATTCAAGTATTATCTCTATTCTTTAATAAAATGCGTACAGGCTAAATTGTACCATTAGCAATCAAACTTATAATAATAACTAATTTGCTTTTGTCATTATTATTGAACAAGTTTCATGCTGCTGGTTTCAACTACCTGTACATGGTAGAGTTCATGTTTGCTCAACTTGTACAGTAAATACAATCATTCAGTGAAGATTGACAGATTTTTTAGCATGCTATCCTTTTAAATCCTACCATTGTTTTAAAATAAAAGTGCTGGGTGTTAAAAATGTTGCTTTGCAAGCTCACTTTAGACAATAACCAAAATCTTCAGTTTGACAATATAGTGCTTTATTAGAAGTCTCTTTGGAGTCTGTTTAGTCTGAACAGAGAGGCAGTGAGTCAATTGTTTTGGGATTCAGACACATCTTATATGTGATAGTCCTGCAGAGCCACCTGATGGTCAAATCATGTAATCAGCACTACATGGTATTCTGTGCTCAACTTGTCACGACTTGACAGTGTGAATTTTCTGGGTGGTGGAACATTGAACACTGTGGGAACAATTGATTTTCACACCATTCTTATTTAACAGATGAGTCTCAGTATATTGGTTTCTATTCAGAGTCTGAATATCAATTTTAATTAAACAAAGGACATAAGATACTATCTTTTAAGCTGCATTTAAAAATAGCACAGTTCAGTTAATCATCTGTATGACACAAGTAGGTCAGTGGTGAGAAATATTTAGTGACTTTAGGAGAAATATTGCATTTGGTTTCATTCAAAACATGTTGTGGCTCGTGTATGGTACTAAAATAATTTTGCAACTATGGATATTTATCACCTTTCATTGTGCATTTTCTTCATTTTTGTTTTCAGGATGAGAAGAATCAACTAATGACTACAAATGTCTGGTTGTGGCAGGTAACTCAAAGAAATTTAGCTTAATTTTTTTAAGTATGTCCCAAAATACTCTCCTGATTGATGATTTGTTGGTCTCTTTCCTGGGAGTGGACAGACTATAAGCTGCGGTGGAATCCAGAAGATTATGGTGGAATCACATCCATCAGAGTGCCCTCAGAAACTATTTGGCTACCAGACATTGTCCTTTATGAGAAGTAATACTTTTTATGACTTCTTATCCATATCAGTGTCATACAGTTGCACATACTGTATCAATGAATAATGTGATCGTATTTTGTTTTCATTTTTGTGTGCTTGTTCTGAAAGACAGAGATAACAAACTAGGTTTATTTAGTCTGCATTGTGTCATGTATAAAATACAGACAGATTTAGACTGTATTTTAAGAAAAAAAAAAAAAAAAGTTTTTAGAAATGCCTCAAATGCCTGGCCACTGATCAGAAATAGCTGAAAATCACTTCCTTTGATTCAATGCATTGCCTATCAGTCCGTTAATCATATTTTTATGACGCAAAAGATGTGAGCATGTATAGTGAATATGAAGAGCTCTGCAGAAGCTGTGGTGTCTTAGTCTCCACCAGACGAGAGAAAAATAATAACCTAGTTACAAGATGTACTTTATTAATTAACTCATGACCAGTCGGTATTAACAATAACTGCTGCTCAATCTGCATACATGTGCTGCTCTTCTGAACTCTTCCCTCATACATTTAGGGTTAGGGAAATGGAATTATACGTTGACAACTGCAAAACCCACACATAGGATCATGTATACAATCTCTAATCTACTTAGTAGGGTTAACTAGCACATCTGAGAGACCCAGAAACAGATAGAGTGGCAATGTAACAATCACTCACAACACCTTAGCAGTGTCCTGTCAAGCACCCAGAACCTTGTGGCACTTGCATGGGAAATCACTACTTAAAATTTTCTTCAGAAAATGAAAAATGTAGTTGTTAATATCATGTCTTCCTCTCTCCATCTCTTATAGCGCTGATGGCCGATTTGAGGGTTCTCTGATGACCAAAGCCATTGTAAGGTTTAATGGTACCATCATGTGGACTCCTCCTGCCAGCTATAAATCCGCCTGTGCCATGGATGTCACCTTCTTCCCATTCGACAGACAGAACTGCTCGATGAAGTTTGGGTCGTGGACATACGATGGCACGATGGTGGACCTGACCCTGGTGGATGCATACGTAGACCGCAAAGACTTCTTTGACAATGGGGAATGGGAAATACTCAACGCTACTGGCCAGAGAGGCAGTCGGCATGACGGCATTTACTCCTATCCTTACCTCACATATTCATTCATTCTTAAACGTCTTCCTCTCTTTTACACACTCTTTCTCATCATCCCATGTCTCGGTCTGTCGTTTCTCACCGTGCTGGTCTTCTACCTCCCCTCGGATGAAGGAGAAAAGCTTTCCCTCTCCACCTCCGTCCTTGTGTCTCTCACTGTGTTTCTTCTCGTCATTGAAGAGATCATTCCATCTTCCTCTAAAGTCATTCCTCTGATAGGAGAGTATCTGCTTTTTATCATGATCTTCGTCACATTCTCAATCATTGTAACTGTCTTTGTCATTAACGTCCATCATCGTTCTTCTGCCACATACCATCCCATGGCACCGTGGGTTAAAAGTCTTTTCCTCCAGAGATTACCTAGACTGCTCTGCATGAGGGGACACACTGATCGTTATCAGTACCCAGACATCGAGCTGCGGAGCCCAGAGCCAAAAACAGGAATGAAAAGAGGGCAACAGAAGAGTGCCGGAGGAGGACGAGGGGGCTTTAAGGAAGATGAGAACCAGGCCTGGATTGCCCTGTTGGAGAAAGCCACTTACTCAGTGCACTACATTTCCAAACACATAAAGAAGGAACACTTCATCAGAGAGGTGTTTAGGCTTTTTTTCCCCATTTTCTTGTAACTGTAATCTATTAAAGGAATAGTAAACCCCAAAATTAAAATGTGCTGAAAGTGTACTCACCCTCAGGTCATGCAAGTAGTAGATGAGTTTGTTTCTTATATCACTTGTTCTCCAATGGATCTTCTTGCAGTGAATGGGTGTCGTCAGAATGAGATTTTAAAAAGCTGATAAAGACATCACAAATCCACATGACTCCAGTCAATCAGTGAATGTCTTTGGAACTTTTCAGTGAAATCTGCAAATAATCGAATACCATTTAATAATATGCATCTGCATAATGTTTTTTTTTTTTTTTTTAATCATTTGTAGTGTTTGTATTAGTGTAGTGTATTAACTTATTTGCCTAATTCATGTGACTTATTCAAAATTTGATAAAAAAAAAAATTCATGAAGCAGTGTTTCAAAATCGGCCATCACTAAGACACACCGCTTTGACACGATAGCCATCTGCAAAGGCAGATGTTGGAGATGTTAGCCTGAAGCCATAGTTTATCAACATAGTTTTAAATTTAACTACATAAATGCATCTGAGTCTGCAAGATTTTCTCTTAACTACAACAGTAAAGAGTTTTTTTTTTTTTTTTTTTTTTCTAAAAAATAAGGTGTAGGGGTTTTATTGTGTGTCTTAAAATTCAGAAAGCTCACTGGCTGTTGCCACATGTGATTGGTTCGAATTGACCAACAAATAAATAAAGAAAAGCATTTGACCAAAGGAAAAAGAAAGCCAACAATGTAACTGTTGCATGTAATAATGTTTGATAAATGTAGTCTTACATGAACATTTTTAAATATAAATTGAATTGAACTTTTAAATATATATTTTTTTATTATTATTTGTCAGGTTGAAAAGTGGCCAAAGACACAACTGTGCAATTAAAAAATAGCACAAATTAAGGCAAAAGTATATCCTGTGTGAAAGCCCCCTAATGCTAATTGGGACAAGTCATTGTTAGAGGTAGTCTATGAAAACTGCTTTGTTATTAAGGTGAAAAAGCAATTCATTGACAGTATGTTCTTAATTCCGTTTGGATCTGTTTGTCTCTCAGGTCGTTCAGGACTGGAAGTTTGTGGCTCAGGTGTTGGACCGGATCTTTCTCTGGGTCTTTCTCACAGTTTCTGTGCTTGGGACCATCCTTATCTTCACCCCAGCTCTGCAGATGTACCTCAGCACATCTTAGAGATTTCAGCCTACGCAATATCTTATGACATTCTTATGACCTCTTTGAAATATGTGTAGTTCTGTACTGTGTAAAATGTATAACAACCTTTTTTATGCCTCTCATTTTGCATTCAGTCTTTTATTTATTTATTTCATGTTAAAAATGTGTCATTGTCCATGTAAGTAATATTTTACTTTGTGATTTTATGATTCTGCTCAGTTTGCAGTAAATGTAAAAATTGTTATCACTATCCAGATTAATATATTGTTAATTAATTTTATTTATAATGTTGCATTCTTCCTGTAAGTCTGGATGATGATCAATTATAATACTATCTCTCTTATTGGCACAGCTGACATTTACTGTGCATGCTATTATGTTTTCCTATTTTTAGTACTGTTAAGAGAAGTTGTATTATGCCTTGGATGATATTATGCATATGTAAATTGTATGCAGATGAGGCCATGCATAATACAAAGCGCATGTGTATGTAGCTACAATTTTCCATAATCTGGAATTTATAAATAGAACTCTGCAAGATTTTGGCTCATATATTGTTTTATAAATCTTCCATTTATGCTTATGTATATTTTTAGGATGAAATTTACCAAATGTCAAGCATCCTTATCCCTTAACCCTTGGAGATACTGTTGCTGATTCAATGGGTGATGAGATTAAATGATCACAACTTGTCTTTGGCATCATTAGCAAGGACTGTGTTGTACACCCTTCTTTATTTCTGTCCATAGATACTCTTTTATCCAAGGTCAGTAAATGGAGATGTCAGCTGAACAAAATAAATCACATGAATTTATGTAAATAATCTTTTTACTGATCAGTGCAAGTGTATATACTGCTGTGACACATCAGAAGGTTCAGAATTGCCTGGCATTTTCCACAGGAAACACTGAATCAGTGTTATTTGGGTCCTTAAAATAATGTTTTCGAGAGAACCCTAAACCTAGACCTTTTTCGGGGGTGAATTTACTGTAAAAATGCAAGCGTAGTAGAGGGAATTCAGGAAACTGGACACCTTTGATACTCTGACCATATTGCTGTATATATTTAAAATATATATTAGTTGCACTTCATTTTACAGTGGCCTTGATACAGTGTAATTATACAATTGCTTAGTAATATTAATCAACAACATGTACTTACCATAGGGTTATGGTTAGGATCAGGGTTTTGTTTATATTTATGGGGTTAGTTGCTTGTACTTAGGCAGAATTTATTGTTATTTGTATAGTATGCACATGTAACTTGTAACAAGGACACTGTAAAATAAAGTGTTAGCATATTTTATTTTCACTAACAAAAAGAGGCCAATTCAGTTTAAATTTACAAGAAAAGTGTTAAACAAAAGTAGAATGTATTGGCAAAATGTTACTGTAGTTCCTCTCTAAAGCATCTGTCTTTTACCATTGATGATACTGATGTCACATATTAAAGTCAACCCAAAATCTTATTGTGCATGATTCATCAGTGCATGCTCTTCCCCTCCAATGACTCAAAATATGAAAGTAAAATGTGTACATATGATTTCATGTTGGCTTTTGTATTTATGATTGAGTATGTATTTAACATCTACATTCCTGAATGCTGCTTTTGTATCACATCAAAGAGAAATTATTCAAATGTGCAATGCTGCAGCGTGCTGTTGACAGTGTAGTTTGCCTTCTTGATAGGCTTTAATCTCAATGCACCTCATCTGGGAGTGATATTGTCTGGCCTCTCAGAGAAGCACAGAGCGTGAAATATTTCCATTTTCAGAGTGTGTGAATTCTTCAAATAGATTTTCAAGCCACATCTGGGCTCTGTAATCACTGGCTTAGCAACCCATAGTGTGTAAACGGTAGATTGAATTTCACGCTGTTGTGCCATCTCTTTCTTTGCAAGCCATGAGCACTAGGTGTATTCTCTTGAGGTCCCCCACATGCTCCTACAAATCACAGAGCTGTATATGTTAAAATTCATTGGTCAGAAGTCATTGTTGATTATTTATCAGTATCAATCTAATGCATGTCAAAAAAAACTTTCTTTTATGTTCTAGTCAACATACAGCCAAGGCAATATAGTACTGTACTGTACGAAAAAAAAGGTATAGGATTTACTTCTAAAAATAAATTACTAAAATTGCTAGTCAAATTCACAAATGATTACGAAAAATCTTCAAGTTACACATTGAAGACATAAAATTGAATTAAAAAGACTGATTTTTATGTTGTATTTATATGTAAAACTTCACACATGACACTAAAATCTGGGAGTGCCAATTTACAGTTTTTCACTGTTAAAAATATGACATTCTTTTTCACTTCCAAAAACTTTAAATGTAAAAGTAGGCCTATTTTACAGTAATTTATCACATTAGGCATTTTACAGTTTTTCTATCCAATCAATAGGTTTTTAACATATGATTTTTTTTAACAGTATTTTACCGTTAAACTAATGTATTTTTTTTTATTCTATGCAATTGAAAAGAAGATAAATATCATGATGGGATGAGAGACTTGAAGAGGCCCGTGTAACAGATTTTATATGCAAGGTGTGGGTCTTTCTGATTCAAATCACAGTAGATTAGGTTCATTTTTTTAAAGGACTTATTTTACATAATAAATTCAGGTCTTATGGATGTATTGTTCTAATAATGCATAATGCAGACTTGGAGGATGTCACAACAGGCTTCACCTGTCAAGTTAATTAAATACAAAATGGACACAAATGTGTAACAGACCTGTATTTTAATTGAAAGGAACTTAAAACAGGCAACCTCAGCTCTTGAATAGTCTGACTTCATCTCCTCCTGTATAATTCAGAAGAGGAGATATTATGTGGTGTGACAGCACTGGTGCTTGTAGCAGTTTCAATTCAGAAACCTCACAACATCCTTACAAGTTTACTTAACCTCCTTTACAATACCCACACTCACAACTGTATTTCCTATTTTACAGGGGTCTGAAATTGTTTTGTTGTTTCATTAGCCAACTATTCTAGGACTTTAATGCCCACATTTTAATTTAAGGTATGCCATTAGTACCACTGTAAATTCAAACTGAATGAACTTTAATGAATATATGTCTGAAATGTACATTCATGGAATTACTGAATAAAATCCCCATGAAATGCAATAAGTATTACATTTTACACAATATAACACAAGTAACATTATTTTTCTATCCCCTTTTTTTTCTTCACAAATTTGAAAATATTAATGTCAACAAATCACTTATTATGAATAAAACAAATGAAATAAAATAAAATAACACAGACCACTATTTTTCAAAATTAAATATTAATAAACCTCTAAACTGTTTCAGCTGAATAACTTTTTTGACATTCAGGTAAAATGACAAAATGAAGAAGAATCTAGCCTGTAAGATGAGCTTTTGTGCCATTAAAAAAAAAAAAAATAATAATAAATTTAAAAAATGATTAAAATAAAATAAAATAAAATAAAATAAAATAAAATAAAATAAAATAAAATAAAATAAAATAAAATAAAAACATTAAATGCCAACAGATGGCAGCATATCCCACTCTAATGACACTGGTTGCAATAACCTTCATCTTTATGACTAACATCCATTGTGAGGGAGCTTTTATAATAAATATATAGTGTCCGCTTAAAAATTAAAAATGCCATGATTCACTGAGATATAACACTACACTGCAACTTACTTAGAAGGTGTTAACTACACTTTTGCCCAAATCCTGTCCTTGATCTGTTCAGGTATGAATAACTACATCTAACTGATATTTCCAAATATGTACCATTCTAGTATGGAGCCAGGCCTAATGTCTTCAAGACTGTCTTTATGGGTCTCAGAACTGCATTTATCAGGAAAAAAGCAACAAACAATATAATTCTATTTCTCTGTATATTCTGATACTTTGTTCAAATGTGTTTGAGTGATTAACTAGCTTCTTAAAACTTTACGTCACTTAGAAACCAGTGTGTCACTTACACTTTGTCACTGTGGTAACGTGTTTCAAAAAGGAACCAGTGTCACCTGCTAAAAGTAGCATACTCAATTAATTTGAAGTGACATCATGTCATTCAGTGTTACTCTTTATAAATCTTTTTCTATATAAAAATACACTGTGTTCTGTGCTATCACGATCATGGAGAATTTTATATGCCACTGAATTTCAACAGTGCAAGTTAAAAAAAAAAAAAAGTATTTAATTTAAAGTGAAATCAGGATTCCAGTTAAGCTATTCTTTCTTTCTTTATTTCTTCTCTTTGAGTTGATTGAGGGTCAGAAAAGTTCAATTCTGTTCCTCTCTTTTTCTACAGCTTTTTTTAATTCGTCTTCTGCCCTCTAATCTTTGAAGCTTCAACTCCAGTCTTCTGAACACTCATATTCTTTCTCATAAAATGAAAGGTGAGAGAGTGAGAGGGTAAAAGAGAGAGAGAAAGATATGGAAACCTTGATAGTGTGCCCACTAGGGTCTTCTCTGAGGTTATAAGGGTCATTTAATATAAATCTGAGCCTGTAATACTTCCCATCACATCCCTTTTTCTTTTTCTTGTACTTTATATGCTTATGAGATTTTTAATTTCTGCCTTGTCTTTTGATTCTTAAAATGACATTCTAAAAATTCTAAAATCAACAAAAGGCTTATAACTAAGAATCTTCTTATTATTATTATTAGCAATATTACATTCATTTTATTGGGGATACATAGTGTGGGGGTTATAATCTATTACACAACAATAATTTTGAAACATTCCATATTAAAATTGATAAAATACAATAAAAGTGTTCTAATATAAAAATTATAAATGTATTAATGTCTTTAGGGTTATTTTTTAAGATTTATCACAAATCAAAACCTTTCAAAAGCAAGGTTTGCATGGCTGTAGGTTGTATGCCAGTAAGGACAGATTAAATGACCTGTGACTCTGACAAGAAAAGAAGAGAACAATACAAAAAAAAAATAGTTAATGCGCTATGAGTCGAGCTGATGGTGCACGAGGCTTGTCTTTTCCCCCCTAACTGTTCTCTGCTCTAGTCTGATGCTGAGAGACAGTTATGCAAAGCTTGTGGATGCCGTGAGAAGGAGAGAGGAGGGAGAGGTCATATACCGGTGTCTGCCACCGATGGGGTTTTGGGGACTGTCAGATTCAATGCCTTGCTCTCTCATTCATAGACCTGTGTGAGAACCAATGTCTGCTGGGGCACCAGTGTGTGATGAATCTGTTTGCAATTCATGCGGCTGCAAAGTGCAGCACACTGTAAAAACATATGTGCTCTGAGGGCCAATTCAATTTTGCCAATCTGTAACATCAAGCAGTACAATAGTGTGTGAAATTTTGTATGGGTAAACTATATCATAAGCAGGTTTTTGTTTATTTATCACATGGGATTACAGTGTATTAGACAGAGAATGTATTGTTTTGTATTCCATACTCTTTCCATAATATTGTTTTCTCCAGTTAAATAGCCGAAAACAGTCTAAAACAGTTCTAAACAAATATGTTGCTGGATGTGTGAGGACAAGGGGATAGACTTTTTCACGGGAGGAAGCATTATTATGGACTATAGACTTGTATTTTGGATACAATATATAATAATGGATTTATTTCTTACAAACACACTGCTTTAAAACTGGAGTTGTTTGGATTATTGTGATGTTTTTATCAGCTGTTTGAACTCTCGTTCTGACGGCACCTATTCACTGCAGTGGATCTATCGCTAAGCATGTGATGTAATGCTACATTTCTCCAAATCAGTTCCGATAAACAAACTTATCTACATCTTGGATCATCATAGTTTTAAAATAGCAGTTGGCTAAATAAGTAAATAATGAAATCACACCAGTAGATTTGAACTGAAATGTTGAACTGTGTTCTTGGGGAAAGAGAATGGTTGGAAACAATTGTAACATTGATATCAGGATTAATTTGTTACATGTGATCTCATTAATTTGAACTTCATTATCGATGATTTTCTTAACTTTCCATTACATTTCTTTTTTTTTCTGGGAGATTTACTCCACATTCAAGAAAAAAAGTTATTCTTCTCAAATCAGTGTCTAAACAACAGGTTCCAATTGTGTCAACTTATCCTAGATTGTGTCAACATGTTTTAAGTGCACTGAATCTTTTCCCCTGAGCAATAAGGCTGAAAATATTAAATAGCTTTTTGTAGTAAAGACTTCAAGGTGTTTATATAGTAAATGACTTTCAAAAATAAATGTACCCTGAAAAAATATTCACTGGAGTAAAAGTATGACAACTAGACCCGGTTTGCGCTATCCTTACAGTAACAGACTACATCCTTTAGACTTCAGGGACATTGCGTCGTGAACAACATGACTTTAAATGCATTGCTCAGTGGCCCGGTAGTGACAGGAATCATGAATTTAACTTCACATTGTTAAGAACAGCGACCTTCAGATTATCCGTTCCGTTTTTAACCTCTAACATAAATTAACGAGAGGAATGTAATACTTAAGATTAAGTGCACCGATCACAAACACCTGATGATGCAAACTCATATTTATAAATCCTCACTGAACCAAATAATGATCCATGAAGAACACTGCCCAATAAAAGGGGGTTTAAATCCCCCCTCGGATTCAATACTTTAAATGTAAATTTTACAAGCATCATGTCACGCTTGCAGCATATTATCCACAGCAAGTGAATGAAATAATTCCTGCAGCTAGCGTGTATCCAGATGGCGTCTTTACGCGTAATGTAAGAGCGCGCGCCAGTTCCGTAAATCGTTTATGTATTGTTATGCATAGTGATTAGACTCTTCTTGGCTGAGATTGATTAAACCACAGAAAAAGACAGTTATTGGGTCAAGGATAAGGATAACATGCTGATTATAGACAGACTGCTTTGCATTGCGGTCACAAATTTGATTGAGAAATTAAAAGCAAAGGGGAGAGAGAGAGAGAGAGAGAGAGAGAGAGAGAGAGAGAGAGAGAGAGAGAGAGCGCAAGTGTTACCTACCTCTGCACACAGCTCGGATGCTGACAGACTAAAGTTTCGTCGGTTTGTGTGTATAAGGACAACTTCCCATTACAGGAATGATGCAGAATCAAAGATATTTTGGAATTCTACAGCTTGGAATTTTTATATGGACGTCATTTTGTATTAAAGGTAGGTGCTGCTGCTTTTTTACTAAAGTAATTTGCGCAACATAAATTTAATCGTAAAAGTGAACTCCGTGTAGGTGCATCAATGTGCTTTTACTTCGGTGATGTTGTAACATGTTACTTAGCTTGAATACGTGAAGTACTGTATGACAGGAGTTACTAAATTAAAGCGATGATTGATCATTTTACTGTAGAAATATATGAGCATGTGTGTTTATCTTTGTGTACAGCTTGTAAGAGTGTCTGTGTGCGCTTTGCCTTGCAGCACCTCGACCTCTTAATACTCCATAACATCTGGCATGATCGCACTGACGCATGATCGCACTGACAAAAATACCGCACAATATCCTTAGGTCTTCTCTCTATTACGCCAATGTTAGACGCGAGCAACCATGGCAAGGACGGGATGAAGGAAATGCTTTATGACCTATAATTAAAGGGTATTATGGATTAACTCATTGCGTGAGTGTATGGGTATGCGCGCGCATCAAGTGCAGGTCTCTATGCTCGACTTACTTTCGATACTTTCAGTTACGCCTCTTACAATAAATCTGCGATGTCCGAGTGTTGTTATGCCTGAACGACATTTAATATTGATTTGCTCTAAAAATTTCTTTGCTGACACAGAAAGTAGTTCCAAAAGAAAGCAAAGTAACCTACCAACCACTGCGCAAACACAAGTGAAATGTCCCATTATTAAATCAGCACTTTTGGAACATCACTCAGCCAATCAAATTTGAGGAATGGAACACATTTTGTACAATCCACCACACTTACACATTAGCATTGGAACTGGAATTGCTCCTCTGAATAATAACCTGTCAAATAGAGAACTTGGTTTGTGATTTTTTTTTTTTTTTTTTTTTTTTTTTTGGATAAGTAACACATTCCATTCCTGAAAATGGTCTCTTGGTGTCTTTTAATTTCCCTTACAGCCTAAGCATGATTCAGTTTCTTTGATTGATTTTGTCTGGACATTCAGTGTGTGGGGGGGTTTCTATTCTAACCATTTAAGGTGTGGGATTCCCTTAAACTATTTACAGAGGTCAAACTAGAACATTGCCCTTAGTATTACAAAATTACTTCAGTTTATGACTCTGGTCAGCTATGTGCCAATTAAGGTAATATTGTAGACTGAGTTTGCAGATTTCTTTAAAAGGTACAGTAGAACAGTTGCAAACAAAGGGCCCTGGATTCCTGAACCTCTGTTGTCTTTCTATAAAATAATAAGAAAATATTATATAATATATATTTTTAAGTCACAATGAAATTAAAATTGACCGTTGCTATTTTTTTATGGAATATAACAATGTATATCTGATTTATCTGTGCACTTTTCTTAATTTATGTGCCCTTTTAAAAGCAATGAAAATACAAATGACATTTTGCTGTTTTGACACCAAAACAGCAAAACATGTTAGATATTTTCTTTATGTTGGCAGAAATGTCATTATATCCTACATTCTGACAATATTCACAGCATACTCCTGGCTGTCATTTTGGGTCAGAGTTTATACCATGACCTTAAAATCCCATAGACCAGCAGCTTACACTATTTGGCTGAGAGAAAATGGTCAGCATGTAGATAAGAGAAAGATATGGCAGTCATGCTGTATGTTTTGCATCAGTAATGTACTGGAAATGAACAGCCTAAACAAAACACAGACCTGAACCCTATAGAACAGTGAGCCAGACCTCATCATCATGTCAGTAACATATCTCACTTATTGTATCAATATTTACTTTGAAAATAATGGCAAAAAAAAAAACATTCATCCTTCCCTTTGCTTCCACACTTCTAAGAAGCTTTTCCACTAGGTGTTGGAAGAATGACGCAATGGTTTGCTTGATTCAGATGCAAGAGCATCACTGAGATCAGGCACTGACGTTAGGTAAAGGGGGCAGGGGCTTGACTGACAGCTGGTGTTCCAGTAAATTGCAATGGGGTTCATTGTGGCTCAGGTCTGACCTTCTACATCAAATCCAGTAAACTACTTCTATATAAACCTCACTTTATGAACTGTGTTATTGCATGATGTTGCATTAAGTTTTGTTGTCATAGAAATGACTGAAATAGCTTAACCAGTTATTAGCACATTTTTGGCCAAGTATTTCACATGTCTAAGCATATGCTGTTTAAGGTTGCCAAGCAACGTAACTTAGCATAATAAGGTAGAATTAACTAATGTGCAGTCACAGGTGTGCATGTATCGGCTGTGGTTTCGTGCATGGTGTATATCCAATCAAAATTTAGACTTGAATTTAGATATGTTATAATGCGAGTAACAATTAGCCTAAACAGACAGTTGTTTTAAAGGTGCCTCAAAGAGTTCTACACTGGTTTCCCAAAGTTAGTTCATTTTAATGACACGTTTCTAAATGAAAATCACGCAGAACCAGGGCTGCAGACAGCGCACCTTGTTTGTTTTCTTTATTTTATAAATGCACAAAGTTTTGTTGTTATTATGTGTGGATACAAATAAAAGTAGACCCTTTACAGATTCAACTGATGTATTGCTCTTATCTGTATGATCAAAACCGAAAGTGTAATTTAAGTTCTTTTCAGGGTTATCAGGAGAAGATGCCTCATAATGCGTATATGCGGGGATCGACTCCAGAGGTTTAAACTATATTGTTTCCACATTAATTTGGAGAGTCAGTGTTAAAGTATTATAAATACTATTTGTGATGACAACAACTGCAATGTTAGGTTATTATGATTAATTACAGAAATCTGTGTGATTAAATCATTATTTTCTTTAATCAGTCGACAACCCTGCTTCTACTACCTTACTCTTGATCTTGGCTCAATGCTACACTAAAAAACACACAGAACTAAAATAAAATGTACTGACAATGATGAATTAATTTTAGGCACTAGAAAACAGAGAGCATGAGAATAAATGATTAGTAACTTTCCAGGGTTTGCTGCTTCACCACTATTCTCTTTTCCCTCTGCCCCGTTTAGCCCAGTACTGACAATGATGAATTAATTTATTAGGAAATCATGGTTTTTTTTATTTATTTTTTAGCTCTTTCCGCCTCTATATATTGTTTTTGATCAAGGGAAGAGTGGAGTGATAGCCATTCAGCTTTTAAAGTCATCGCTAATCTGGACTACAGCACAATCCTACAGAGAGTGAGCTGACCCATTTATTCCACAGGGATTTTCTCTTTCTCTCTCTTTTTTCCTCACTTGCTTTTTTTTCCCAAAGGCATGAGGTGAAACTTGATGTGTTATTAGACCGGATGATTTGATGCTTGAGTCAAAGAATATCTTGTTCCTGATCAGGCTTCCATATAAAATGATTTGCTCTTTATCTTCAGTGGAGAAGAAGAGTAATTTACAGCGTTTCTGATTCTGATCTAACTTGTGCTGCCATAATCATACTTGGATTGACATAAATCCCCATAAAAGGCCTGGACTGTGAGTAAGCAAACACACATACAAACACATGCAAAGAACATCTGCGTCTGATCATTTCCAGCAGAAGATGTAATAAGAGAAAAAGAGCTTGAGAAATCAAAAAAAAATCAATGTTTGTTTCATTCTCTCCTAAACTGTTTTTCCCACTCTCACAGACTTATAGTACAGGCATTTTTCTCTTTCACTACAGTGGTTCTCAACTGGTGGGTAAAGACCCAAATGTGTCAAAATATATAATACATAGTCATTATAGGAAAATTAATAGACTTATTGAAAGATATTAACAATTAATCTCTAGTTGCTGTTTTAATAATATATACAGATATATTGTTGTTATAGGAATAATACACTTCAAAATTTGATCCCAAATCCAATGTAAAATTCTAAAGCAAAACCAGCTGAGAACACACTGTCTCTCTATTCTCAGTTCTCTTTTCCTCTTCCACATCTTTCACATTATGTCCAACTTTCTCTTTTTACAAGTCTCACTGTCACAGAGCTTTCATTGAGCTCTCTTTGCTATTATGTTTCACCATTTGCATGAAATTCAATAAATCACCCGCCACGCCATCACTGCCAGGTTCAGACTCTCTGTGAGCTTGCTGATCTCATGGCCACCCGTCTCCCTCTGGAGTCTCCTTGATTGTTGTTTGGGGTTTAGCACTGTATGCTAGCACTCAAGTGTGAGGAAAAGTTCAATGAGGGCTTGTTTCCCAGGCAGGCTAAAGTGACATATATACTTGTTCCAGTCTTTTTAAATATGTAATATCACTCTGTCCCACATTGTGTTTCACAGCTTCTGTTTGCTCAGCTTTGAGTTTACACCGCAGCTGTTGTATTTGTTTACCCACTTCCTTTGTGATTTTTGTGTGTGCGTGTTTTAAATGTTCCTAATTAGCTAGCTAGCTAGATTAATAGATATATTAGATAGATATTGAAAAATCTATACAAATTACTTATCTGAGTGACATTTTCATACACTTTACATTGGCAGAAAAGATTTTAAAACACACAACACATAAAAACATAAAAGATCTTTATATTTTTATATTATACACACCCCTTTTATAAAAAACATTATATCCACATATATATCTTAAAAATCCATCTCTTGCAAACAAAATAAAGAAAACAGGTTAGTTAACCCGAGGCAATAGAGGGTTAATCAATGACGGCATATACAGTACATAGTAATGAGAGTGTGCCGACCAGTGGGAAAAAGACTTTTAAATAAGCAATGAAATTTAACGAACGTGATTTAAAGGCTTTTATATGTGCTGTAGATGTGACCAGGATAGAGTTAGTCCGAAACACTCTCTTTCTTGGTCTCCATTACACTCTTTTCTATACTTGAAATATGCATTTGAATCACATTCACCAGATACTGCATAACCCACAGGCTGAGATGGGCCTGAAGCCCAAACACTTATTCCATTTGGATGAATTAGGGTAATCTGGAACACCTAAACTCTGATGTGTACATTTCACAAACAAGTCTATGTTAACACTACACTCATTTGAGATGCCAAATGCCTCGCATTCAGTGTTAATGAGAGTAGACAGCTGCAGTCTGGGGAGGAGGGGAAAAAGGAGCAGGCAAATCAGACAAATGTTACGTCTCATGTGGATCAGCAATCTACATGAGCATTTTTTCATATTCCTTCTGACCAATTAAGTGCATACAGTAGAACAAGTAGCCCAATTTATCTAGTTTCACCAGAATATGTGTTTCTCCATTTTAGTGTTAATAAAAACATGTTTTCTGAATATTCTTTAAATCCCAACATTCTCTATAGAGATCAGACTGTTGTGTTCACAAACCGTATATTAAACAAACAAAAATAGAGAGTTTTTGTTAAAAAATAAAATTTTAGACCAAAACAAAAGATTGTAAGTTGTTTCCCTTCATTCTCTAGTTTGTGCAGTTGTTGGATCTGGCTCTGAAAGAGTATTTGGCACACATCACATCATCTTGATCATATTTTAAATAACAGACCACTGAAATGTACTTTAACTTCAAAAGGTTACTATAGTGGCCTTATGGTCTTAGGTACTATGTACATACATCAAAAAAATAAGTACAATGTATTTATTGTGTTCATAATGTATCGCAAAACACTTTAGCTGCTGATGAGATGGGATATGGGTAAAGTTAACAACATGTTAAGGGACCACCATAGAATTAAGGGTGGGTTAAAGTGTAAGGGATTGGTCAAAAGTGTAATTATAAATGTAATTACAGAAATTATTTACAGATGTAATTACATGCAGGTGTTTAAAAAATATATATAAAAATGTATGTACACATTAAGTGAATTATACCAAATGATTAATTTAAATGTAAGTACATAGTAGATAAGGCCACTTAATATAAAGTGGGACCAGAAACTTAACACACTTAAGTACACTTAAAGAGTACCATTGTAATAATGTTAAATTAAAAGTTTTACTTTGAAGTACATTTTAAATAATTGTTTTAATAATTTTTGGTAACACTTTATTTTAAGGTGTCCTAGTTACACATGTTACATGTACTTACTATTATAACAACAATAAAGTATGCATAATTACATGCAAGTAACCCTAAGCCAAACCCTAACCCTAACCAATTATAAAGTACATGTAGTTAATTAATATTACTCAGTACTTAAATGTATGATTAAACTGTAACAATGACACCTTAAAATAAAGTACAACCTAATTTTTTTATCATGCTTTAAAGAAGTACACTTGTCCTGACTTACATACTAAAGAACAATAAAAATAAATAAATATCAATCAACAACACAAAAAAAACATAGTTTTACATCATTACATTTTACATCGCAACATTATTCGTTACAAATGTATAAAAATACAATTAAATACAGCTTCAATAGAAAAAAATATATATGTTTGTAAGTATATAAACTTTAATTTCAAAGACAATAGAAGTAATTATGAAATTATGTACTTAAAATTATATATTAAGATGTACTAAAGTTGTACTTAAAGTGGGTTGGAAAGCACTCTACTGTTCAGTTAGCAGCATTTAAAATACATTTAAACTATATATTTTTATTTTTATTTAATGTTTAATTTTCATTTAATTGCAATTAACACTGTGTTTATTAACAGTTGTGGCCAAAGTGACGGAAACCTTATATTCATGCATGCATGTATTCTACATGCATTTAAGTATATTTCTATAATAAGTATGCTAAAGTATACTTCTTTTCCATAAGGAGAAACATGCAAAGTTGTTCTATATATTTCTTTTAATATATATATATATTTATATATATATATATATATATATATATATATATATATATATATATATATATATATATATATATATATATATATATATATATATATATATATATATATATATATATATATATATGTGTATATTATAACATTGCAAGGCACAATAAACTCAAAAAGTGGAAAAATATCCAATACATGCATGATATTTTAATGTTTTTGTTTTATTTGTCAGTCTAAAGAGCTGGGTGACATTATAGTAAATTGCAGAAATAAGTGCAAAAAGTGTTCCAGATTACTCTGATTATGCAAGAGTACAAAAGAGAAATTAATGTATTGCCTCTGATGGAATCTGTCATTTCTTCACAGTAAGAACCTCATTAAGAGTGTCAGTCATTCTCATCATGGGCTGTAATCCTTTAGTGTCATAGTGCTAAATCCTCTGTTGCTTCCTCTGTTGTTGGTGCTCCATGCTGTGATTTGTGTGTGTATGTGTGAGTGACACTATTGCCGATCCAGTCTTTTAGAAAGTAAACTTTCAAAGCAACTTTCAAATAGGATTTTTAGCCTGAGCGTTTACAAGCCCAGCCTGTATCCTGCTGCACGGCATGTCCTGTATCTAGCAGCTATAATTGTTCCTGCGGGAACAGGAGATTGAAGTCTCATTCTTTAACAAACGCCCATGCACTGGAATGCATGCCTGACATTTTCTTTAATGGAAAGGATTTAATAAAACACCATTGTGCAGAGCTGTGGTTATGACTTCTGTGAAATAGTTTCTTCAAGTATCAGCCATTAGAAATGCCAGGGGAAAATAGCACCATATTAAATCAAGGAAAAAAATGTTTAATAGTATATGGTTTAGTAGTAATTAAAAGGAAGGACCATGTGCACACTCATAATTGAAAATTAATTGTGACCTAGCCGATATCTCTTTCTAAGCAGCTTCCTGTGTTAAACTTATCCACCCATTTAAGGTTCGACTGTCTGTATGAACCACAGAAGTGCAAAAAGCCAGTTAGCACTGCTAAAATGTTTCTACTGCAACTTTACTTGGTTTATTAAAAAGCACATTCCTTGCAATATTGCATCTTCCTAAAATAATTTGACACCTTAATTCTTAAATATTCAGTTTTTTTTTTTTTTTTTTTTTGTGCATGGCTTAATTGAATTATTTTATATTATTATATTATTCTAGCAATAAACTCACTGCATTAATATATATGTATAAATACAGCAAAGGTCATTGGAGTATGTTTTATTAGAAAATGTTATTTCAGACTTTGTACTTTAAAATATTTATATAATGTTTAATTTAATGTGTCAAAACTCTTTATACACCATATTTTTTTCAGTGAGAGTAAACATGAGGTGAACCTTGTTGCAACAACAAAAATATGGCAAATTCCAAAAATAACTACAAAACAAAAAAATTAAATAAACACAATATTGCATCTTCTGAAAATAATTTGACACCTTAATTCTTAAATATTCATCTGTTTGAACATCAAAGTTGACATCTTTCTACTAAATAAATAAAGGAAATGAATACATTTTCAGAAACAACAGTGATGTTTTATGTGTACCTAAAGTCAACACATGGTTGGCAGGTTTGACATTGATATGATGCAGATCTTGCATCAAAATGCTGAGAGTTTGCATCAGTGCATTCATTCAAAACTTGATTCATGTTGAACAGATTTTATGCGAGCTGCATATTGTTTGCTCTGTCTGCCTCTCTCCCCATCACAGCTGAAATCTCATGCACAGATACACAGAACATACGCTCCTCTTAATTTCCTCGTATGCATTGTGAGTCAAGAGAGTGTGAGTGATGCCTCTTGCTTAGAATGTGAATGAATTCCTTTGATTTATGAAGAAAATTCTGCTTATATAACAACATAATCATACTGAATCTAAACATAGACATCATCACAGTTGTTCCAAGAAAATTCAGTTATCCACACTGAATTATCCAGCAATGCTAATATTCATTATTTTGTTGAAATTTTCCATTTCATCTCTCCATCTCATCGTGTTTTTACATTTGAGAAAATCACATTTGTACACATCAGTGCTCTTTAGTCCATCTTTGGAAGGAGTGGGTTGGTTCTGAATATTTTATACTGCTGATCGCTGCAGTTTTACATGTTCTTTTCTTCTCTCAGAATGTTCCCTTCATGTGTTTTTATCTACAGGAAAACAGCAATGTCCCTCAGGGTATTAGTCTCAGTTACCGAGTCTCCTATCAGAGCCTGTGGAAATCAGATCTGTCTAACGATTAATTAATAATTTAACCCAGAACCATCTGTCTGTGAATTCAGTCTTGAATGGATAGTTCACAACATTTTGTCATTATTTAGACTTGTTCCAAATCATAATGACAGAAAAAGAATTATAATGGCCATGCAATTATTGTCAAGATTTTGGAAAAAGCTTATCATAATAGTGGTCCATAGGACTTATGTGCAATATATACAGTGTGTATATATATATATATGTGTGTGTGTGTGTGTATATATATATATATATATATACTGTATATATATATATATATATATATATATATATATATATATATATGTGTGTGTGTGTGTGTGTGTGTGTGTGTGTGTGTGTGTGTTTTCACAGATCATATGCAACATTTTATTATACTTCATTGTTTCATTGTATACTTATTGTTACAGATTTGGAAGTACATGAGCGTCAGTAAATAATGACAGAATTTTAATCTTTCTTTCTTTCTTTCTTTCTTTCTTTCTTTCTTTCTTTCTTTCTATAGACTCGTTACAGGGGGAATATCAGCGGAAGTTGTATAAGGAGTTGTTGGAGAACTATAACCGACTGGAAAGGCCTGTTCTCAATGATTCTGCACCTATAGTGGTAGAACTGGGACTCACACTGCTTCAGATCATAGATGTGGTGAGTGTCTGCTTCTGCTTCTCTTTTATGCAGTCTTCCTTTCATGATGCTGGTTTGCATCCCACCATGCATATTCCACTTCTTAGTGGTTTCAGTGGTGATTTGCAGTTGCATGCATCCTTTACTACTGAATCCACTGATTTCAGTTTGATTGATAAGACTTATATGGAGTGTACTGAAGGTCATTGTTCTTTGTTTCGGGATTAAAATCTAATTTAAAAGTGTGAAACCCTCCTTGAAATACCTTGAATTCAAATTAGGGTTCATGCTTTACTCATAAAGAAATACAATAGTTTAAGAATGATTTTATAAAATCCCTGAATGAACAATCTTCACTCTCATTACCAGTCTGTTTCAAATTCTTCCATTATAGTATCTGTAGGTAGATATACATACATTATTTACCACCATTCTATAAAATACAAACATAGTATTTGATAGTAGCTTACTTGTGGAGGAACATACACAGTCTGCACAGACACAAAGCTGGTTCATTACATAATTGCATTTTTTGGGGGTTTACAAATGAATGTGTTTATACACTGACCCCAAAAATATAAATGCATTATGTATAACAAAATAAAAAAAAAAAAAAAAGGAGTTTTAAAAAATTAAAAAACAACAAATTACTTAACAATAAAAAAAAACTTAATTTAAATCAAAATAAATTTTATTTAATTGTAATAATTGTAAGGGCGTAGACCTGCACTCTTAAAATAAAAATAAAGGTTTTTGTTGGCATCTATGGTTCTATGAAGAACCTTCAACATGCATCAAATCTTTTCATTGCACAAAGGGTTCTTTATTGAGAAAAAAGAGCTTTAACAGAGGAAATTATTCTAAAAAGTGAAAATGTTTTAGTAGTGTTCTTAATGAATTTTGAATTCAGCAAAAAGTCATGTCATGCATAATCATGACAAATCAATGTATATAGCTATCTTTATTTTTCAACCTACTAAATGTACAGTATATGACATCTTAAATTTGGGGATTTAGGACAAACTGGAGGTTATCTAATTTAAGAACATTCTAAATAAGTATTTTTAGCAAAACAACACTTTTTTTTTTTAGAACATAAGAAAACAGCAGTTTAAAACTGTTTTTTCTCAAGACAGTTGTGTGAATCCAGCTCCGGCTGAAAAGTTTATTTTCTCTAGAAAGTCTTTTTGAAGACACTGACACATTTTCCTTTTTCATTTTATCTTAACATTTTTATATGCCAGACGAATACATATGTTGACTCCCTGAGCATGAAAAGATCCACATGAAACATTAATAAGATCACATTTTGGCTGAGTAGCTGTTGCACTTGACAGTGCATGCATATCAATCACATTAATATCTATAGGCAATAAATAAGACAGACAAAACAATAGACTGATATAAAAAAGATTTTTTAAGTAATTAATAAATTTTGTATTTAGAACATTTTTAGTTCAGGCTTTAACCATCATGCTGCATCTTCAACTTTTACAGTAGCTTTGATTCCCCCCTTTGGATTTGATGGGGCCCAAACATCCATATGATATGGTTAATCCATCTCAGGCTTCTTGGCATGTAAGACCTAAACTATTTGCAGTTTTATATTGCAACATGATGTTTAGGTCTGCTGATTTTTGAGGCCATTGAAGGCATTTATCACCATCCTTGCATATACAAGAGTCTTAAATTTCATTAAACAGCATGCAGTTTAGCTTTATCATCCTGGAATATGGGTACATCATAAGTGCAATGTGTTTGCATGACAGATTATCCTGTGAAATAGCTGATGACCATTAAATGTATATACGCATTGCGGAGCAGTTATCAGATTTAAAGGCCAAAGTATGTGATTTCTCTGAACCTACTAGATGTTGTATAGAACAAGTCAAACACTATTTTACAGATTTTTCTTGAATTTGAATATTTTTACCCACTTCCTTTATGCAAACAATACAAAAAAATGAAAATAAAAGAAAATAAAAGTATGCATGCCTGACTGTCCCATGTCTGCTGTCCCAAAGGCCCCGTCACCCAGCTGAAATCTATCTCCATTCAGCCATTGCACCGTGTGAATTATGAAATATCTGTTTATCCTGTGTGTTAAATCATGGCTGCCGTGGCATGGTTCTTGCATGGCCCCAGATGGCGAGAGGCCCATAGGCTATGACTGGGATGCTGTGAAACTGTGAACGCATGAGTTGTTCGCAATCAGCTGAGGGGGGGCTGGGGTGGCAGCTGCCACACCATTCTACATCACCGCAGTGCTGGGAGGGATATGAGTGTGAGGATAGGTGGACTGCGAGAAACAAAAACTGAAAAGTACTTGGCATTGAAAAGGCCTCTGTTTGATTTGTAATGCAGTGTGTCCATTACATTAAAACATAGAATTGAGTTTATGTGGAAGGAAACTTTCCTGTATCAGAAGTGGCTTAATGGCTTGCAGTTTTTGGGTATAATACAGAAGTATGGAATTAACGTTGGTTGATGAGGGAATTGAAGCTTAATTGTTAATGATCTAGAACTGAAAACATAAGGAAGGTTCAAATCTAGGCAGGGTGGACCCTGCCATTCTTCCAGCTTTGTGGCTATTGGATCCAACAACAGATTTTTAGGTTGTTTTGTTGACCACAGAAAAAGATTTTGACTGGGAAAAATTGTGTTAATGGTAAGGCACAAACAAAGCATGGGGTCAGCTTATAAACATTTAGTTGCATTGTTTCAACACTTAAACAATATACATGCACCAGAAATAGGAAACAAGACAGTGGCTGTTTACTGTACATTAACCAGTGGGAACCAGTAGTTATCAGCTTACAAAAAAAAAAAGTTTAGTTATTTTTTATAATAATGCTTAACTTGGAATATTCCTTTAAACCAGGTCTTGTGGAGATCAAACACAATGTATTACATTTGACCCTTTGTATATATGTTCACATGTCCTCATAATGGTTCAGCAGACAAAAAGTAAATTCTGGGAATGCAAACAGCAGTTTGTGAGGGAAAGTTCATTTCAGGGCAGGAATCTCTCACACTCACCGTCTGCCCAGAGAACCAGTAACCCCTCTGTGACCTCCATCCTTCTGTCCTCTAGCCTCCAAACTGTACAATCCTGTCTCACTCACTGCCTGCCGTCCCCAAACAACAAGACAGCCAGTACCACTCTCTCACTTTCTCTCATCTCTCTTTTTCAAGGAAAGGCCAATCATATATTGTACCAGTGTTGTAGTTGAGACCAGCACATTTGTGTTGAGACTAAGACCAGAAGAGGGTCAAGTCTGAGACTAGACAGAGCAGAAATGGGTTTATTTTAAAACAGGGTTACTTCTGATAAATCTGAAATTAAACATTTATTTTTTTCATTATTTTGGTCATTTTGCACCTTCTCTGTCTCGTTATCTCTTTCACACTTTCACACACATAAAGACAGATTAACAAACCAGATTAAATAATACACTTAATTGTCAGTTTATTCCTTACACATCAAACCAAATTCCCACTGTGTGGAAATACTGTCATAAATATTAAACTGCTAATGAGCCCTACAACCAATGTAGCAATATGAAGCAAATACAACCTTCATACAACCTCCCAAGTCATGATCTCACATGGTTTAAGTCAAGTTTAATCTTTTGTATATCACAAATTTGCATTTACACCTCTTCACCTGTATATCAAGACTGAAACAACGTTTGATTGTTTGCTTTTTGGAGTACACATCTGAAAAGAAGATGCATTGTTACCCATCTTTGGATTTTATTCCAAATATTAAAAGAACATTTATGTTTTTCTCAACTCGTCTCATTAAATTCCTCAATAAATCTCAAATCTCCACAAAACTTGGGTTCACCCATTGCATTACTCCATCATTTTACAAAACATTTGGAGTATATTTACAATAATATTTCAGAGATTGCATCTTTATATCATTATGGTATTTATTAAGGTGCGGCCACATTTACCCTTGTGTGACACATTTTTGCAGGCAAAATCCAATAATTTGAATAGGAACCCACACAATCTGCAGCCACACAACATGAACATCCCACTGGCCCCTCTGACATTAACATTGTGTTTAACACATGGAATATTCTTGCTGACTTTTAACTGTATTATGGACTGCTAACATGTTAAGGCCATGATGGGTACAATCCCGGAACCAGTGAGCACACTCTAAAAATGTCTAAAATGCTTGTTGCTCCAGGCAAAAATCATACACGCTTTGCTCACATACTCTGCATAGAGAGTGAGAAAGAGAGAGAGAGAGAGATGGAGGGTGTAGGGCCTAGAATAGTAGCTCCGATTCTCCATAGTTCCGCTCCATTGTTCACATCCTCTTTTTATCAAATCAAGTGACACTTATTATTATATTCTCCATTTAAAGAGCCCCCATTCTTATGTGGATAATCTTCTGTCATCTGCAATGCGTGTTCATTTCACAGCTTTTCCATATGAAAGATTTAATTTATCGGTTCACAGAGCGAAAACGTTCACGCGCCCCCTTATCTCAATCCGATCCCAATAGTCAGTCACTGCTCATTACCGCAGGCAGGTTTCATCTGTCTCATTTCTTCTAAGTACTGTAGAAGTGTTCATTCACAGATTTGTGTGGGACAGTCTCACTGTACAAAAGCAGATGCAACTCTGTTTATTCTACAACTATTTACAAAATCAGCTCTAAATAAGCAGATTATGAACTCATCTTAAGTATGTTGGCTTTTTGAAGATGCAGACATATTGAATAAAAGAAATACAAACAATTTACAGTATACATACTGTAAACAGACTGTGATAGATAGAATGGCAAGGATTGTGAATCGGCAGATTAACTGTAAAAGTGTTATGCTGGCACTTACGGAAGGTTTCCAGCATTCAATGTGGAATGAATAAATTATGTGGTTCCCGTTTTTCTTGTTGGTTTACTTTGCCGGGTTTTTTTTTTTTTTTTTTTTGTGAGTTTGTATGTATGCTGAGTATTATTTGTGCATGCCTGGTTAATAACTCAACCACATGTTTACTGGTGATAACAAGCCCTTAGACAAATAGCTCATACCCTAATTATTTATTATACATTTTATTTATTATTAATATTTTAATAACATTTCCCATGAACTGTAAAATACAAAATTGCACACAAGTAATGATTTGACTATGATTAACAGTGTATTGTATTTGTGTAATACAGTGCAACTAATTAGTCTGTAGCCCAATTACACTGGCTGGGAGAAAATTAATCAAATGTAAATAAGATCTAAATTCCCAGTCAAATGGAACACTAATTACTTCAGTAATGTCTTCAAATACACTATTACCCCACAATCTGGAACTACATAAACAGTATTTTAGTAATTGGTTGTATCATAACAGAACACAAGCTTGATAGATGCTGCTGGATCATAATTTTAACTTAGTATGTTGTTCAATATTAAATGTAATATATGTTAATATATTTTAAATATAATAAACTGCAAATTCATTACAAATGTTATTTAAAAAATTACTAATATATTTAATTACTTAACATACAAGTGTCAATATAAATTATATTTTAATAAATTATTTTTAGGCACTCTCTTTAAAAGTGTTAAAGTGGTTTCTTTTTCTCAATGGTAATTTAAATTTGAGTGAAATATAAGTCAATGAAATGTGTCTTTATCAATTGAATATGCATCCACTGTCATTAACTCTCCAGTTCAGAATTACATTCACAGCACTCTTAGTATTTTAAGATTTCTTTTGGACAGTATTTTATTGTTCTGTTTTACAGAAGTATAATTATTTGAAGCTCATATACACAGCTGCCTGAGGCTGTGTTCATGTTTCAGTGGGTTTTAGTTAGACGTTGCAGTGGAACTGCGATTTATGAATACTGCCATATAGATATGCAGGAAAAGGTGTTTGGAAAAGCTTAGCCATGAAGGTCTAATTCTTAACAGCAGTAATATACTTGCTGTCCAATGTGCTTCCACGGAAATTAAGCAGAACACTCATGTTTACAATGTACTTGGCGGCTACGACTTTCTTAAGCTTCAAATACACTAATCACTGGATTCGAAGGTTTAAGAGGTTGATAGAATCAATTCTTCAAGATATTCAGGGTTTAGTAAGTACATTAAATTTCCACAGCAGAATTGTTTTCCACATTATGTCTGTGAAATAATCAGTACTTATTACTTTTGGATGGACAGAAAATCTGATCGAAGTCTACACTCATTTCTGAGGACATATTCTTTTCCATACTATTCTAATAGTGTAGTGCATAAAACTGATTTTTTGTAAAACATTTATAAAGAGGAATTACTTTAATTTAACAGTTCACCAGAGAGACTCTAATAATCATCATTACTCTGCCTTCACACAAAACACAAAACAAAACAATACAACAAGAATCAAAGGAGAATAAATCTTTAAATTTTAATGTCAAGACTAATGTCAAAAGTTATTTTATTTCTCATTATATTAGTTCAACTGTTTTGATTAAGCATGCATTTTTAAATTATTCAAGCACAAGGGCTTTAGTGTTTATTTTTTTTTTTTGCAAATTTAAATTTGTACTCTATAAATTATATCAGTAATTAATACTCATTAATGGTAACAAAAATAAAACCTATGTTGTCAACAAATTTATTTAATTTGAGTGAGTTTTGAATTAATAGTGTGTCACTAGTTAAAAGTCTTGGTCTGCAAGACTGGAGCCGTACAGATGAAATTTTGTTCAGGCTTGTGCTGGCAATGTTATAGCATTCTTAACTTCATCTGCTGATGTTGATTGCATGTCACAAGCCCTCAGTTCACCCTTCACAGACAACATGTTACCTCCACTTTCTTCTGCAGGAGCAGAAAACAACAGGGACTTTAATGTGACAAAGGAAGAGACAAAGAAGGAAGGAAAATAAGAAGAGACAGGGAGTGAGAGCAAAAAAGTAAATGATAGATACTCAGCAGAGAAAAAAAAGATCAAACAGGCTACTGATGTGTCATGTTAACGGGTGTACATTTTGGGATGCACCCCTCTCTCTCTCTCTCTATCAGGTTTTGACACATGGCGGATATAGAGAAAGGACTAACCTTGTTTGAGGACCTCAAATCAAGATGGTTTAGGCATGATTTCTTTCATCAAAGTGACAATATTTCTGCAGACAGGCCTAGAATAGTAATTTAATAAAGAAAGAGCAAAAACAACAGAGCGAAAAGTGAGAAAATGATTTATACTCACTGACATCCTGAACAAAAATAGTAGTATTCCATAACATTTAGTGGCCCTAAAATGTATTTGGACATCTAAGTCATGCTTATAAATCAGAAACATAAAAAACAAGCATAAAAAACAAAGTATAAATATATCATGATCATTATAAGATAAAATATTTTAAATATTTAAAATGATATGATGATATCGTATTTCAAATATTTAAAATACATGTATATAAAAATATAAAGAAGATCTGCACACTCTCACCCCACTGAATTAATGCTGTCCGTGTCAAATACAGATTTGAACTTTTTGATGGCAAGGTGCCACCAGATATGATGAAACCTGTATGTAAACATGTATAAATACTTTTTCCACCACAAATGTATTTATACAGAATTGTTTTTTATTAATTAATTAATTAATTAATTATTATTATTATTATTTTTTTTTTGTCAAAAACATGTTTTTTTTCTGTCAAATTATTCATATTCTACCTATACCTCTTTGTCCTCTCCTGGGGGTCTCTAAACCACATTTACCTATTTTAACATTTTGCAAGGAATTCAATTGGTGTATTTTATGCTGGAATGTCTTAGGAACCAAATAGTAAATGCACCCTGTTCTGCATTTGCCAAAAGAGACATCATTGCACATTACACAGGAAGCTCAGTGACAAAGGAACTGGAGACAGGACACAAGGACAGGTTTCTCTTAAGCATGAGTAATCATTGGTGCCTTAAGGAAAGGTTTAAACTGAGATTTAAGATCAGCAACAATGAAAACTGTTTTTGTCAACTCTAAACTGACCTTTATAATAGTTCCTTTTCAACAGTACTTCAGAAAGCAGAGTTGAATACTGGCTTCATTCTTTTCATTGCTTACTTAATTGTTTTCTATTCAAATATATTTTAAATGTAATTTACTCCTGTTATGGCAAATATGAATTTTCAGCAGCCATTACGTCTTCAATGTCACATGATCATTCAGAAATCTTTCTAATATGCTGATTTTGTGCACAAGAAACTTCTTATTGTTACCATACCAATGTTTAAAACAGTTGTGCTGATTCATTTTTTTTTTTTTAACAATGTAAAAGTCTGTTTTGTCAACTTTGATCAGTTTAATGCATTCTTGATGAGTAAAAGTTTTATTTCTTACTGACCCTACTACCTTTTGAATGGTAGTGTATACTACATAAAGATCCGGTGAAACACGCAAGTAAAGCAGCGCCGCCATTACTGCGTGCCTTGCTGCTAAGGAAGTAGCAGAAGTAGTGTATTGGTCCCATAGGCGGCTGTAGCAGAAGTGAAGCTTTACGAAAAGTTATTTTTTATTTAGTTTTTTTTTTTTAGTACGTATGCTGTCCAGTGATGCCGGGAAGAGCGTGTTGTGTGGTTGGCTGTTTTAACAACAGCACAAAACTACAGGCCTGGAAAAAAAAACCGTTTGTGAAATTCATGAACCTTTGTTGCACATTGACTGCCCATGTTTACGGCCATACAGATTACACAGAGTTCCTGTTTATTTACTATTAGCTAGAGATGATCAGTTCACGTGCCGCTAGGGATCTGTTGCGTCACATTTACAAGCACCAAATTGGTATTTATTGTTTGAATTTCGTAATAAAATTGACAGAATCTGAGAGCTGAGATTTTTTTATTCTATCATAAGTAACCTGCTCTGTCTAGTCTGTCGGTCTCCGTGTCCTCTTTGCTTCGCGATTTTTCTGTGCGTAAGAAAATGGATGTGTGGCGTGAGAGCATGTGAAAAGCGTATTAGTTGTTTGAAGAGTAAAATAAAATCCGTGGGTCTTAACGCAATTACAATCGGCAAGTCAGTCGGACTCAAAGGGGAAAAAAAAATAATTAATTGGGTTGGTCCTAAATTGACAGGGTCGGTCGGGTTATGGCAAACAAGAATATTTTTAAGGATGGCCTAATAGTTATTTGAAACTTGTGAAGCTTGTGAACATATGAACAACACAGCTAGTAATGACAGCATTCGTTTTTTTTGTTGTCATCAATTAATACACTTCTTAATTACATTACATATTTTTACATTATTACATTATGTTGTCAATAAATTACCTTTATCAGTAAGTTTTGGCCACTGCCTGACATCATCTACCCAATGTTCCCTTTCACCAGACATTTTCTTTACTGAGCAGGATCCGCTTTCATTGAAATGACATTAGAGGGCACCGGCAAGTGTCACACACCCGTCACACTTCGCAGGCACGCAGTAATGGCGGCAGGCAAGATGGTGGCGTGGTACTGTTTGATTAACATTCAGTGTATACTACATACATAATATACTGACATATTAAACATCAATGCCAAACCATGGTGTAGTGATGATACCAGAAGTTAATATCATGGTACTTTTATATTTACTGTGGTACTGTGTGATTAACATTCTTATACCATGATATTTACATAAAACTACAGTATATATTAACAAAATATGGTATTACTAGCATGGTAACACGTGTATTTTTTAGTTAAATACTTCCTAAACTTAAAAACAGTTCATATTTATTCTATAATAGTATCTTGTATGTATAGTATGATGTTGTGTATAAAAAATGTTGACACTTTATTTGGACCTCTCTGAAGCTGATGCTTTGTTCTTATCGGTTAGTTACTTATTGAAATATAGCTGAAGCAAGAACATTTAATGGTAAATTGATGACTCTGTGGATCATCCCTGGTCCAAACTGAATGAAATGCGAGGAAATGAGAGCCGACACTTCTCTGAATGAAACAAACGTCTTTGATCATTCAAAGCTCAATGTTCTAGAACTCACATAAACACACACAGAATCTGACACAGATCAATGCATGTTGAAATCAAGCTTTAAATCCCAAGGGGTTTACTATGAGATCTCTATTGTAATGGTGATTGTCACTTTGTGAAACTGGTTTAAGGTTAGATTGCTCCTATTCATTGGGTGTCATAGCCGGTCTCTTTTGGCCTTAAGGCAAAATCTGAAGCAGAGGGCAAAAAAAAAAAAAAGAATAAAAGTCTTTGTTCATAGAAAGGGCTAGAATTATAGAAGCAGAAATTAGATTTGTTCAATTTGAAGTAATCCTTCATTTATGTCCTCATTTGATACTGAATCTCTTTTTCTCTTCTCTTTCTCTGCCCCAGGATGAAAAAAATCAGGTCCATTTTGGTAAGATTCAAATTCAACTACATACTAATAACTAATATCAACATTGTGCTCTTTGTACATGTGCTTTAAGCCTACCAAGTTCACTTGACAGCCATTTTGGTAAGATTTCTAGGCAGCTACTTACTATTTACTAAGAGCCACAGCTCACACACACACACACACACACACACACACACACACACACACACACACACACACTGAAAATGCCTCTGCCTGCATTTTTGCAAAAATCCAAAACACACCTATACATACAATTCATTTCAGTTTCAATTCTAGTGATAGTAAAACACCAACAACCTTCTCACACAAGTTATTACAGATTATCAATGGGGATTATTGATTAATAAAGTTGTGTTTCCACATAGTTCCTTGCACAGTAGAGCCCAGATTTTGACCACGATTTGGTCATCTGAGACAAATTTGGAAAATCCTAAAAGATTCCTATAATCCTAGGCTAAAATCTGTAGTCTTTAATCACTGGTTTGACACGTTCACCGACAGCCGATTAATGGCCGTTGTGATCAAATTTGACCTCAGACGAAATTCTGGCAGTGTCATAAGATTTGCTGTATGGTCTTGCAGTGTGACGTCTGCTACGATGAACGTCAAAACTGTCTTTTGTTTTTCACGACAAGCCGTGCTCAGAATTAATGCTAGAGATTTCTTCTAACTGCCATAAACTTCGGTGCTCCCGTCCTCCTCTCACGAAATTCACATGATATGTTGCCTTTGCTATGATAAACACCAGTTGTGCTGCTGCTTTTATGTGGGTGTTTGTTGCTTACATTATTCTTCCTAAATATGCCGGTATTGCCGCCATTCATATACTTTTCATGATAGCCAACATTTCAGCCCCACAAGCAAACAATCACACAGCCACTAAGCTTTTATAATTTAAAAACCTAAAAATCCTTACAATTCTCACCGTACGCACATATGTTCATTGCGTCTTGACTGTCATACAGTCTGAGATTAAGGGCATCTGAGATCTCACAGTGTGACATGATCATCATGTTCGTACAATCTGACCAGACCATGCATTTTATACTGTGACTTATAAACTAATCAAATCATGTGTACCATATGAATTTCTGATGTAGCAAACTTTCTCAGTATAGCTCACCTGGTACAGCATTCACTTGCAATATGCAGCGTTTGGGTACAAGTCAAAATTAAAGAGCTCAAAGACTTGTAGAAGCCAGCTAAAATGATTTTACATGCTTAAATATGCCTTTATCTCACGTTTGGTTTTGTTAACACTATCGATTAAGTTTAGGGTAGGGTTTATTGTAGGTGGTACATTATTTTCAAAGTAAACCTTTTAGCAACACACACTCTACATTTCATCAGAGGATTGCCAAAATACAAACAAAAACCAAGTTGCCAGAGTCATGTTTATCTGTGTTTTGCAGAGCGTTTGCAGATATTTATCTCGGTGTTTTGCAGACATGTCGCCATAGGCATGTTTTCCAGCCTGGAATAAAATCTGATCACAGTGGTGTCATAATGTCAGACCTATGGACCTGTTTTGTTGTGTTTCGTCCCTCATGTCCTCTGTATGACTCAGTTTTCCCTCATGTTTGATTGTGTCATTTAGTTCAGGTGTGTCATTAATTATCTTCATTGTCTTCAGTGTATATAGTTGTGTTCAGTCCTGTGTTCCCTCATCCGGTCTACTACATCCCTACATGGGCATCCTGCCTGTCTGACCTGTGTTTACCCTTTTGTGGATTATTAAAGACTATTTGCATTGTTCATCGTCTTCTTCGTGCATTTCATTCACCGTAGCGGTGACATAAATGTTGCTGAACTGAAAAGTGGGACTTCCATTCCTATAGCTGTCATATTGGACATTATAATTTATCTCCTCATTTAATACAAAGTGGTCCATGTCCTCCTCCTTATACTGTTACGGCATCATTTTTGAAAGTCTAATAGCAAATTTTCTTGTTTTAAACATGACGGTCCCCGTGTTCCTGTCCTGCTCAGTTATGCCGCTGAGTGGCACGTCTCCCTCAAATGCTCATTGTTCAGACATCACCCTGGAAAGCCAAAAACAACAGCAGAATTATTTGAAATTTTAATAGGTTGTTCCGGTCGCATTGCTTGCAGGTGATGATAACAAAGGTTTCAGTCCTCAGAGCAACAAGATAACGACATTTCAATGGCTTCTGGGTTTAATGGCACACCCCTTGGTCACATCAGGCAGATTTACAGCTAAAATAACAGCTTGAAGTGGAGCAGGACCAAGTCTGTGCCTGGGAGCTTGATTTATAATGGGCTTTCTGACTTCATAACTTTTGGAACGGTCTGTACAAGGCTGCCATTCTCTGGTGCACCTCCTTTGGACTGCTTTTTTTGTGTAGCATATGTAACCCATACTGGCAAAATGCGTCAGAATGCACACGGGCTAATTTTGAGCTACAGGAAAAAAAGTGAAAAATGTTGATTTTGGTCGAATTTCAGGTTTTCATAAAAATTAATTCATCAAGCCCTCGTCTAGCGATCCCAATGCTCCAAATAGTAATTAAACATCTAAAATTATCTTTATTTGTATGTTTTCTGAGAGGTGTACCTTTTTACCAGTCTCTTCTCACGCTGTCACTGACTGACATGAATCACACACATCAAGGCACTTTCGCCAGCATGCGATCCCAATAAATACAGAGGTGTGAAAAATTGTTGGCCCCCTTCCTGATTTCTAATTCTTTTGCATGTTTGTCACACTTTAATGTTTCAGATCAACAAACAAATTTAAATATTAGTAAAAGATAACACAAGTGAAAACAACATGCAGTTTTTAAATGAATGTTTTTATTATTAAGGGAAAACAAAATCCAAAACTACATGGCCCTGTGTGAAAAAGTGTTTGCCCCCTAAACCTAATAACTGGTTGGGCCACCCTTAACAGCAACAGCTACAATCAAGCGTTTGCGATAACTTGCAATGAGTCTGTTACAGCGCTGTGGAGGAATTTTGGTCCACTCATCTATGCAGAATTGTTGTAATTCAGCCACTTTGGAGGGTTTGCAAGCTTGAACCGCCTTTTTAAGGTCATGCCACAGCATCTCAATAGGATTCAGATCAGGACTTTGACGAGGCCACTCCACAGTCTTCATTTTGTTTTTCTTTAGCCATTCAGAGATGGACTTGCTGGTGTGTTTTGGATCATTGTCCTGCTGCAGAACCCAAGTTCGCTTCAGCTTGAGGTCACGAACAGATGGCCGGACATTCTCCTTCAGGATTTTTTGGAAAACAGCAGAATTCATGGTTCCATTTATAACAGCAAGTCCTCCAGATCCTGAAGCATAGTGTTGCTTTCGTCAACGAAAATTATGACCCCATATTTTACGGTTGGTATGATGTTCTTTTTCTGAAACGCGGTGTTACTTTTACGCCAGACATAGTGGGACACATACCTCCCAAAAAGTTGTCTCGTCAGTCCACAGAGTATTTTCCCAAAAGTCTTGGGGATCATCAAGATTTTTTTTTTTTTTTTTGGCAAAACTGAGAGGAGTCTTTATGTTCTTTTTGCTCAGCAGCGGTTTTCATCTTGGAACTTTGCCATGCAGACCATTTTTGCCCAGTCTCTTTCTTATGGTTGAGTCATGAACACTGACCTTAACTGAGGAAAGTGAGGCCTGCAGTTCTTTGGATGTTGTTGTGGGGTCTTTTGTGACCTCTTGTATGAGTCGTCGCTGTGCTCTTGGGGTTAATTTTGGTTGGCCAGCCACTCCTGGGAAGGTTCTCCACTGTTCCATGTTTTCTCCATTTGTGAATAATGGCTCTCACTGTGGTTCGCTGGAGCCCCAAAGCTTTAGAAATGGCTTTATAACCTTTTCCAGACTGATAGATCTCAATTACTTTCTTTCTCATTTGTTTCTGAATTTCTTTGGATCTCGGCATGATGTCTAGCTTTCTGATCTTTTGGTCTACTTTACTTTGTGAGGCAGGTCCTATTTAAGAGATTTCTTGATTGCGAACAGGTGTGGTAGTAATCAGGCCTGGGTGGTAGAGAAATTAAAATAACTCAGGTGTGATAAACCACAGTTTTAACAGGGGGGCAAACACTTCTTTCACACAGGGCCATGTAGTTTTGGGTTTTTTTTTCCCTTAATAATAAGAACCTTCATTTAAAAACTACATGTTGTGTTTACTTGTGTTATCTACACTTTTTCACACCACTGTATACACACTGTATATACAGTATTTAAGTAAGCTTTTCACACAAACAAATCAGAAAGGGGCCAACACTTTTTCACACCACTGTATACACACTGTATATACAGTATTTAAGTAAGCTTTTCACACAAACATAATCTGTTATATCTTAAGTGAACGTTTACTATATAGGCCGTCTGTCTCAATGTTAATCTAACAATAAAATAAAATATCAATGATCTTGATACATGAATGATATACTGCTGAATGCATATGAATGATATTGCATATGAATGAGGTTGCTGAACTGTTTTCAGTGCCCAAGAGTGCTTTAAAGGGATACTCCACCCTAAAATGAAAATTTTGTCATTAATCACTTACCCCCATGTTGTTCCAAACACGTCAGCTTTGATTTGAAAGAAAACAGCCTATCCTTGTGGCACGGATGATACAGAAGAGCATACGCAGCATACGGTGATATGGAGAGACACAGAGAAGACTGTTGACAAAGGAATTGCTGAATAAAGTCTTGTTTTCTTCGCTTACAAAAAGTGTTCCCGTCACTTCATATAACCCAGATAGCACGTCTGATGGCAGATGGAGTATTCTGACGACTACTTTCATACCTTTTATGGACCTTGACACTGTTATTTATTTGGTAGTCTATGGGACAGTCACAGGCCTCCCGGTTTTCATCCAAAATATCTTAAATTGTGTTCCGAAGATGAACTGAGCTTTTACTGGTCTAGAACTGCATGGGGGTAAGTGATTAATGACAAAATTTTCATTTTGGTGTGGAGTATTCCTTTAAGATGAGCAATGTTATCAGACTTTGAATATATTTTCTCCAGTTCTGCATTCAGGACTCATTTAGATATTATTCACTTGAGTAAAAGCTTCCATGCTGAGAGACATTACAAACCAAGGTAATTGCTAAAATGCCCAAGACAACTAAAGGTGCAAAACATAAGCACATTAATTATATTTGGTAAACATAATCAGCCTAAAAGCAGGCGGGTGTGAAATTTCATGAAAGACATGTTCGTAAATGTGTATATACTCGAATGGCACCAATTGGCTTGCGCAAACTATGGGTTTTAGTTGTTAAAAGGTGTTTCTATCTGTCTGAAACATTGCTCAGCTCTAATTCACCTTTTTTTGACCTCATCAGCCATAATGCATGAGTTTAGCCAACTGAGCACTTAACCATGAAATTAAGCTGGATAAGAAATTTTCCACAAAGGGGCCACTCTGATTTTTAACCCAACATTTAGACCAGTTGCTTTCCAAAGTGCCAAGCAGGCTCAGAGACAGACCTTGCACAGATGATCACCCACAAACTGACTTTTGATTTGTTGATGTTGCAATGTATGGCCTACAGATGGATGTCACATGTTAAATGTAGCATTAGACACACAGGTGTATGATTGAGATAAAGGCTGAGAGAGAGATGTGAGGGAATAGTGATGGTTGTAACTATTGTGGTGTGTTTTGGTCCTATATTTCTCATATGTCAGCACAAATTAGCTACATCTGTCTTCTACAAAGCTCAGTTGCTTTACTATATATTGATTTTGAATAGGCGTTACATTGTTGCAGTCTCCTCCAACAGGCCTTACTGATTAACTGCAGCTTTTTACCCCTTCTGCCTGTCATTCCTAATGTCTAAAAAATACATTTTAATTGGGGTTGTCAAAAGTATTGTTTTTCAAAAAGTACTACATTTCTTTTCATTCAAGTTGTAACCTGTCATTATTACCTCAACAAGCTATTTCTGCATGATTTAACTTATTAAAAAAAATGTTTTGTTGGTAGAATGGTGAAGTTGAAGTGTAGAATGGTGGCATGATCTTAAAAAAAGTTCATCAAAATGTTCTTGAAAGGCTTCATGAGTTCACTTATAGGAATAAATATCACAAATTTGTTGCATTTATTTTATTAAATAATAAATGTATTATTAAAAAAATTAATTTATTTGATATATATATATATATATATATATATATATATATATATATACACACACACAAAATAATTCAAAGTATAAAATGAAAATATCAACACAAATCATTCAAATATATAAATACAAATTTGGACCAAAAATTATTTTCTCATTATTATTATCTTTTATTGGTTTTAAAAAACATCATCTGTTACTTAAAAAAACCATGAAACTGCATGTCACAAAGTGGATCTGTTGTTTTCTTCCTATGATTTTATTAGACATGGAGTAGAAAGAGTATGTTCTACTGTAAGTATGTGTTGCAGTACATATATGAAATATGTACAGCGCACATTCCCTGATCCTTGCTATTGTGTCCGGAGAGAGAGAGACAGCGCCTCAGGGAATACGCTCACTAAAGCACACTGGGACATCTGAGCCACAGAGACACACAGAGAGTGATGTGTGGAACAGAAACTTCTCTTTCCTCCTGACTGATCTGATGTGATCTGTGAGGATGAAACAAACATGATTTTCTCCCTGTTGTTTTTACTCAATTAACTGTGCATCAATGAACACACACACACACACACACACACATAATCAGAAATAGTTAAAAGGTTGTATTATAATGACAACAACAATCTGTAATATATGAGATAAAGAGGGACAAACGTAATAAAGCATATTTGTGCTTAACCCCTTAATCTCATCATCATCATCCAGTCTGTCTGGAATGACATAACGAAACAGAGCAAACTGAGACAGTCCAAATCCAGAAGAACTGTGGAAACCTACCTGCAAAGCTACAGTACTGTTAAAAGTTTTAGGCACTTGTGTAAAAACGCTGTAAAATGAGGATGCTGTCAATAATAATGGCATAAATATATTTTCTTTATCAATTAACTTCTATTGACTAAATTAAATCAACATTTGGTGTGACCATCCTTTGCGATTAAAGCAGTTTTTGCCCTAGGTGCATTATCATATAGTTTTTCAAGTAGTTCTGCAGGCAGGTTTCTTGAAGCATTTTGGAGACGTTCCCACAGTTCTTCTGGATTGAGTCTGTCTCAGTTTGTTCTGTTCTTCATGTCATTCCAGACAGACTGGATGATGAGATCAGATCTCTGTGTGGAGCACTGGCTGTTGTCTCACTGGGTTTTTACAATTAATGACAAAAAGAATGTTTGGAAATGTAAACTGATATTTCCAAATTCCTACTGACACACTACAGCAAAGATAGAAATAAGGGTTCATTTTTGGGTGAACCGTTTATTAGTAAATCAGTTTTTGAAGCTGAATGATCAGTCCAGTATTTGTGTCAAAGTATATTTAAACGTGAATTTTTTTTAAAAGTACGCATCCATCCACATACAATGTTTTAACATTTCAATAAATAAGGAGTGGGGCTTGAGGAAGCTTTGTGGCCAAGCTTAAACTCTGAATGAACTATTTGTACATTTTCCCTAATGAAAGACTATCAACAACAAACAACCCACATTTGCCAACATAAAACTGCAGCACTGCAATGCTACTGTGTAGGAATAAATGGGCTGAGTATCAAACAATGGAAATATTTGTTCTAATTACCAATGCAGCATGTCTGATTTCAGAATGTAATGTCTTGTTTGCCTCAGTTGACGGCATCTCTAAATTAATTCAATGGAATACTAGTGTGCTTTCTGTTGCTTATAAGAAAGACTGCTTGTGTGCTGCTTAATAAAGTTTTAAAGAAGAATATATTACGCTAAATCCACAGTGGCACTGCATATTATCATGCCCTCTAATACAGCAGGGAGGCAACTTTAGGCTAGAGAAAATATAGCCATGGGCTGTCTACACCTCTGAAAAGGGATCAGGTAGGGTTCATGCACAAAGAACTGAGATGTCAACATGCATTACTCATACTAAAAAGCTTGACTTTCAGTGACTTTATTGAACTTCAATTATTGGCATTTATGTGATTTTTTTAGGGACTGTTTCAGCACATTGTGTGTTGCACATACATATGCCTTTGCTCTGTGTTTTATGTGTATTTATGTTCTCATCTTATTTCCCAGTGGTAAATGTACATGTGTGTACCCTGGGCAGACCACAGTTGTGTGATTGTATGATAGTGTTTTCTGGCTGTGTGTGTTTGTTTGTCCAATATGTTTGTGTCTTAGCAGTCAAGCACTTTAATGGTGTTAAATCTGATGTATGTTTTGTGTATTCAGGGATGGACGGATGTCTATTTGAGCTGGAACCCGGATAACTATCCTGGTGTTCAGACCCTGCGTTTCCCATCCAATCAGATTTGGACACCAGATATTCTGCTGTATAACAGGTAACGGACACATTGTCACATATAATTTTGCTTGCTTGGAGCCCACTATAGTGTGTTCTTCATAAACCTGCCTAATAAATGTTTTTATTTCAATAAAGCAATAAGCCACAGGAGGCTGTTCATACAATACAACACAAACAACATAATCCAGTGGCTTATTGCTTTTCTAAAAAAGCAGCAACAGCAATACAATAAAAGTGTAATAAAAGTACTTAATAATATTAACAGTGTGTACCTACTATAGGGTTATGGTTAGGATTAGAGTTTGGTTTAGGGTAAGTTGCTTGTAATTATTACAATTTACTGTTATTACTATAGAAAGTACATCTAACGTGTAATGAGGACACTGTAAGATAAGGTGTTACCAAAAGTTGGAATTTGAGGGCAAAGGTTTGGATCAGGAATATTCATTAGATTACGCACAAACATTAGAACAGGCGATGTATTAAGTAATTAATACATAGTTAATACAAAACTGGCCCGCCAGCAATAGTATCTGGCCCGCGCCTGCAGCCAAATTATTTTGATAGCAGCTGGTTCTGAAATAGATCAGTCATGACAGCAACAGTTACTCAAAATCAGATAACTGCATAGGCCTATTTAGCAAGAATTCACGTTAAACATATTTAGCTAGCTTGATAGAGAAGGATCACTCAAATCAGAAAGAATGTGAAGGCTATATGACGGCGATGGACATGAGCGGGAAGTTGTAGTTCTCCAAGAATTTGTTTGTTCCTTCTAGATAGGCTACTGAATATTTTCAGCTGAAAGCATGATTTAAACAAGTACTACAACATGCAATAATGCATTCCAACAAGTGTAATCTTACAGTGCTTCTTCATCTGTATCCGATTTCGAATGAGCAGAAATCTGTAAGAAATGCATCGATCCGTAGGTAAAATAACTGACGAAAGCATACTGTGATTTTCATCACAAACAAATTTTGCAATACAAGAAGCAGCAATTATGCATTTTAATGCTGACAACCAGCTTGTAATGTGGTATGAAAAAAATTAGCACACTAGTATTCCAATAAGCCACTTTTAAACTCTCCTGTTATTTTATTTTGTTTTTTATATGTTATGAACAGAACTGTGATATTTCAAACATACTGAAATACTTTAGCCGCTGAGTGAAGGGTGAAGGCGGAGCGGTGTTTCTGATATAAGTGAGTGAGGAGTGGAGCAGGAAACGGTGAACCCGGAGCGGAGTGATTATTAAATGCTAGGAGCGGAGTGGAAATTGTTGACGCTCCACTCTGCTCACATACTCTGCTGGACAGCTCCACACAAATGTAACAGTCTATAACAGTCTGTCTCAGGCAATTCTAGTTGCATTTTTCATCAATTAATTTCTTAAATTATCCTTTGACTATGTTCTGGGCCGCAATTTAGTGGCAAAAAATTTTTGGCCTGATGCCAAACTTACTTGTTGTCCCCTGCTCTAAACCTATATGACTTTCTTTTTTACCAAGAACTTAAAGGGATAGTTCACCCAAAAATTTAAATTATGTCATTAATTACTCACCCTCATGTCATTCCAAACACATAAGATCTTCGGTCATCTTTGGAACACAAATGAAGATATTTTTGATGAAATCCGAGAGCTTTCTAACCCTCCATAGACAGCAATGTAACGTTGTTAAATGTTGTATGAGAAAGAGCAGCATGGACATTCTTTAACGCATCTCTTTTTTGGTCTATTGAAGATAAAGTTCTTTATGTTTGCAGTGACAAGAAGGTGAGTAAATGATGACAATTTTCATTTTGGGGTGAACTATGCCTTTAAGCAGGGTTAAAATTTGGGTGGGCTTTCAATACACAAGCCTTGTGTCAACACTCAGTAGATTTGAGGCACCATCTGTTCCATCTTAATGGAAGTCTGAACTGATTTGTGGTGCAGTTTTATAATAACTCACGTTGCTCTTACCACAGAATTGAAAGCTCAGGCAATAAAGACAAGCAGTGAAACATCAGTTTACACATTACAAGGCATTAGGCCACACCGGTGGCAATTTTAACTTTTTTACATTTTCCTTCATAACTCACAAATTATTACAAATCCACCTGCCAACAACAGTAAAAAATTTAAAACATTTACACTGAGAAAGACTTGATCATAATATTGAATTATGAATTTAAAAATGAAAGTCAGAGTGTTATAATAAAACTTTTAAGCAACTTAGAAATAAAATAGTAAAGGCATAAAAATATTGGGCATTAAAAACTCACTTCAAAATCTTTTCTATTATGTCTAGAAAAAAAGTATCTTTATTTTTCTCAGACAAAGAGAGACTGTCAAATGATAGTCAAAATTTGTATCAAGTACAGTTCTGAAACAGTGCTACTTTTAGTACTTACTTTTAGTGCTACTTTCAGTGTGTTTAACCACTTAGGAAAAGTCAGTGTCTGGTCTAGTTTGTTAACAGGTTTAATCTCCAGAAGAGTTGATCTACCATTTCATAATTGTGCCCTTTCATTGTGCAATTAATTATGTGCAATACCCAACTCACCATTTATACTTATTTAACATATCCTACCTCTTGTTTTTTATAATACCGTATATTAATATAATATAGTAAACATATACCACAACCTTTTTAACTTGATCAGCAGATGTCCAGATCATTTTATAGAGGTGATTAGAACAAAGTTTACAGCAAGCATACACCTTAAGTTGAATACCACTAGTAAAAGAGAAGAGAAAGGAGAAGAATACAGACAGCGAAGTTAGTGAGGTGAGAAGACAATTACACACATCATTAAGCTGCTTAACCATAGATCATCAACTCCTGATGATGGCAATGTCACTCTTCTGAAAAGATATGAACAATGAAAGAAAGAGTTCAAGAGAGACATCATGAGTGAAATAATACAGAAAACTCTACAATTTCAAACCCTTTTATTCTGTCTGTCTGTCTCAAATAAATGGTATGCAGTGTCAGTGGTTGGATGAAAATGTATGTGTCTTTAAGAGATTCATTTCAAGAGAGGACTGTGGGGAAATATCAGGGGTGGGTGCAATCCATTTTAAGTGTATTTTCCTGTCCTGATGCACACATCCATGCTGTAATCAGTGATAACATATTGTGGAAATCAAGGTGTTGTCATATTTGCTTCTTGTTTTATATTTTAGAACAAATTTTTCCCAAGAAATCTGAATTATTTACAAGAGCTGGTCAAGAGCTAGTGTTTGCTGACATACATGTTATAGTAGTCTGATATCATACAGAACAGACGCTGACTCTGAAATGTGTGCAGATATATATACTACATAATGTAGATATTATTTAACAGTTTTTCTCAATCACTTTTTCCCCTCAAAACAGTGAAGTTCAGACGCCTGAACAATTAGTTTCTTGTTCATCAGATTTTAAACTGCATGTGTTTTGGCACATGTAATATCTAAATTTACATGGCTTGTTGATTAAAACTGATGAGTTGATTCTCACTGAAAATTGTCAAATTCATCACAACTTCTAAACATTCTTTAATCATGTGAGCCATTTTATGCAAAATGATCCATTCAGTTATCAAAATCTATTTAAGATGCATGTATATTCCATAAATATCTGACATGGTTGTAATGTCCACTAAGTTGGCAAATGGCTTGCCGGTTGCAAATGGGTGGATGCTTCTTAGAATTTTTATAAACTTTCCAGGATTTTTGGTACATTTTCGAAAACTTTTGGAAAGTTTTCAGTAAATTTGCTGGACATTTTCTGCCTCTTTGCAACTTGCCATTATAATGAAATAGAAATCACAATCAGTCAACAAAGTTTTGGAAGCATAGTCTATATATGGAGTTTGCCCACAAGCTCTACCATTTTTGAACAAGGAGGATTGTCACAACTCTAAATAGCACCAGCTACAGCAGTACTATATAAATACATTTAAATTTGTACAATACATCTCTAGATGTGTTACATGTAAACTGAAATTTCCAGCAAACAGTTATAAAAAATTGCATTTAGAATTTTAAGAAAAATTGCCAAAGCAATTGAGAAGACCTGTAATGTATTGTGCATAGCAGTGTGCTGTACTTGCAGTGTAAATCCCAACATAAACACTCTCTCACTTCACACTTATCTGTAATATAAAACATGCTGTTAGTTCGCCATGTTTATGTGTGCTGAGAGAGTACAGATGTAGTGTTATGTATTATTTAGACAGAGCTGCTCAGAGGTCAGATTCACTTTCCTTACCACCACCTTCTTTTTATGTAATGGACTGCACTGATTACAAGACTTCCATCCCCCATTTCTTTCTTCATCATAGTCTTTTGTGTGTATTCTGCAGAAATGCATGATTACAAATATTTGCCTCAAATTCCAGTGATAAAGATGATCAGAAGTATTTCCCTTCAGTTTCTCCTAATGTTTCTCTATTGGCAGCCATTCTATGGGTATTCTGACAATCAATCAATCAATCAACCAATCAATCAATCAATCAATCATTCAACCAATAATCCAATCAATCAACCAACCAACCAATCAACCAATTAACCAATCAATCAATATTCCAAGCATCATTTCAATTGCTAATGTGTAATTTTATTATAGCAGATCTTTAAACCAGGATGTCATTTTGTTTTGATGGGCCTATCACATCACATAATAGGGTGTGTAGGGCATAAGACTCTGTGTTCTCTTAATAAGAGTATTAATCCAGGATTCTTATATTATCTGGACTGAGTACAATAATTAAAATGTGCTTTTCATTTTGTAGCAGAACTACAACTAACAACATATTGTGTGCCAGATTTTGTGTGCAACACTTATTTATAGAGCAGATTGCAGCTGGATGATTTTATTAGTGACAAAAATTACTGGGCTTGATAGACAATGTAATAAAACATTTGGTGAGTTACTAAAAATATTTCACTAGTTTGCATCCTTAAAAGTCAAAAAAAAAAAAAAAAAATTCTGATAAGGATAAACAAATCTGGCTGGAAGAATATGCCAGATGATTTGTAAAATAATAAAAGAAACTGCAGCATATGCAAGTGCGATATGTTTGACAGGGTTCAAACCATTCAGAATTTTGCCGATTTCCTATCAAAATCACTGATGGTACGGTACAACAATAATGAGACCAATAATGAGCATCTTGTGTTACAAATGGACTAACAAGTTGAATGGAAAGATTACCAGGTCCTCTTGATTATATTCATTCATTCATATATGAATGAAAATTCAAATGCTTATTTTTGACTCTGACATCCTTCATAAATGTAGCACACAACAACTAAAATACTGGAGATACTGTGGCAAGGTGCTTTACAACATCTGCCATTAACAAGAAAACTGTTTGACTCAAGAAGCATGACATATGTAGAAGGAAGGAAATGTATTGAAGATTTAGATCTTTCAACTTAATACAGTTATTAGTTATTATTCACTTAGTAAAGTGATGACTAGCATTATCTTTTATTCATTAATGTGTCGGTCTAGATTGTTCCCATGTGCTCTGCAAACTGTTTATTTCCACCATATACCACCCTAACAATAACTTCATATTCTCGACAATCACTTGGTTTTTAATTTAACACATTTGTCATGGACAATTAGAATGGCAACTAAATGTGCCTGTATGATAGAGCGAAATGGGAGCTGTTTTGTGTCAGTGACTGACAGGATTAATTGCCTTCTCTATGGCCAGGCATCATAAATCTGCATTATGCAAATGTATTTTGTCATAGCTCGACAGGTGTCACCTCTTCCTAAAGCTGCATTACAACAACTTACTTGCTGTTTGAGAAAAAGATGTAAAGAGCTTTTAATCTACATCATCCGAATTCTGCCAGATCATGCACACCTTAAAATATCGCTCATGGCCACTCAGCCAATTACAATGATCCTCTTGGCAGAAGACAGTAGCAAAGGATCATGCCATGTTAAGATAAATATATTAAGAGAACATCCAGAGATGCTGACTGTGCTATCTGGCTATGAGGATAAGTCGAAAGAGGATAAACCTCTAAAGACAAGACAGATGCATTTAGCTAAATTATTTAATGAGGATGGATGTGGTGTTTGCCAGTGGTGTACAGGACACCCCCGCAATCCCCGCGGTGCGTGGGACAGTCTAGACAGGACATTCTAAAAGGCATTCACAAATCATACAGAATGTGTTTTTGTTTTGAAAAATGTGGAATTTGGAAAAAACGCAAGGTCTCTTTAAAAAAAACAACTTTTAAACTTGTTTCTGGAATGCTGTGTCATGCTCGAGACACTGCGAAAGATACGAAACGTGATCGCAAAGGTGGTGCTATGGAGCAGAAAAGCACGTTAAAACAACAACCAAGGAAAATACATTTTCTCTCACATTTCACTTGTCATATACACTTTACTTTAACGAAAATGGCAACGTAATTGAAGTAGATATTTTTACTCTTAACGTGGCTTATGCATTAAGACAGTGATATTAAACAGAATTTAAGCACAGAATTTGAACACAATGCGCAATGTTTTATGTTAAAGGGATAGTTCAAACAAAAATGAAAATTTTATGTTTACCTGCTTAGCCCCAGGGGATTCAAGATGTAGGTGACTTTGTTTCTTCAGTAGAACACAAACAAAGATTTTTAACTCAAACCGTTGCAGTTCGTCAGTCATATACTGTAATATAAGTGAGTGGGAATCAAGGCTTTGAGAGTCAATTAAACATACACAAACAAAACCAAATTAAACCCTGCGGCTCGTGATGATACACTGATGTGTAATCACACAAAACGATTGGTCTGTGCAAGAAACTGAACAGTATTTAAATAGTTTTTACCTCTGATTCACCACAATGTCTGAACTGTCCTGAACGCATTCACATCTTCTTCTTTTTCACACTCTTAAAAATAAAGGTTCTACATAAGGTTCTTCACAGCAATGCCATAGAAAAATCATTTTTGGTTCCACAAAGAACCATTCAGTTACAGGTTCTTTAAAGAACCATTTCTTTCTAACCTTTTTATAATATAAAGAACCTTCTTTCGCCACAAAGAACCTTTTTTGAAACTGAAAGGTTCTTCTATGGGATTGTGAAGCACCTTTATTTTTAAGAGTGCAGCCGGCGCGTGACGCGTCTTCTTCTTCTTCTTACGGCAGATCGCAGACTTATAAGTGCATTAACGCCACCTATCTCTCAAATGGACCATTGACACTCCTAATTGGAACACTCCGACTTTTTGTAATGGTCCACTTGAGAGATAGGTGGCGGTTAAGGCACTTATAAGTCTGCGATCCGTCGTAAAGCAAGAAAAAGAAGAAGACGCATCAAGCGCCGGCTGTTGAGAATGCGTTCAGGACAGTTCGGACATTGCGGTGAAAATCAGAGGTAAAAAACTATATAAATACTGTTCAGTTTCTGATCGTTTTGTGTCTTTACACATCAATGTATTAAATGTATAAAAATTTATTAAATGTGTTTAATTTGGTTTTGTTTGTGTATGTTTTTTTGACTCACAAAGCCGTGATTCCCATCCACTTCCATTATATGACTGACAGACTGCAATGGTTTTACTCAAAAATCTTTGTTTGTGTTCTACTGAAGAAACAAGGTCACCTACATCTTGGATGCCCTGGGGGTAAGCAGATAAACATCACATTTTCATTTTTGGGTGAACTATCCCTTTAAGCGTTTACCCCCGACTGTAAAAAGTAGTAACATGTAATTGTTCTGTTAAAGATATATTTCTACAGTGGGGAAAATATTTATTTGATCCCCTGCTGATTTAAAAAAAAAAATACAGACCCATTCATTTCTTTGTAAGTGGGCAAACTTACAAAATCAGCAGGGGATCAAATAAATATTTTCCCCACTGTACCTGTTCTTACCCTTAAATTTATTTTTGCCTCCATGTTCATAGACCAGACTGAAATGATAGAGCTTGAAAGATCAAAGACAATTTTTTATATAACTCCGATTGGATTCGTCTGAAAGAAGAAAGTCATATACACCTAGGAGGCCTCGGGGGTGAATAAAACACGGCCTAATTTTCATTTTTGGGTGAACTAGCCCTTTAAACTTTTAAAAGTTTGAACTTTGAACAATATTGAACATTTAAAGTTTGAACTTTGTACTGAGCGGATAAACGGTCCATGTGGCGCAATTCTAATGAGTCGCACTGTTTCATTCTGCTTTTGGCTAATAAACATTATATTGAACATTTAACGAATTCTTCATATCGTTTTATCAAGGAAAATATAATTCGCGATAATTATTGTTAGCGAATTAAGCCCAGCCCTAGTGCAATGATTCATCACAACAACTGGAATCCATTTGCAGCTATATTAGTACACGTGGTCATACAAGCAGAGGTCAATGCACAGGTAAGGCAGTGTAGTAGATGTCGCAATGCTCAGTAACAGGTACGGGGCTCATTGGAGAGAATTCTCAATACTCCGGTGATGGAGCCCTCTGCTGACCCAGAGAGGGAGTTTCAGAAACGCTTTCTGTGACACCTAATTTAGGTTATTTTTTAATTTAATTTTTTTACTTAAATATTGTATGTAAAACTACTAAGACATACTATTACACTTGATTTATCCAGGTGAATAATTAATGTCAAGTGTAAGTATAAAATGTCAACTATTGCTAATAATGGGTTAATTTAGCATAGTTTTGACTTGACTACATGACTGATTAGCAATTGAGTTACTCTTTTACAGGCATGTAATGGATATTTTATGTTGAACAAAAGCATCATTGTGAGCATGACAGGTGATTTGTATGGCAAACTGGTAAATTGCAGACTGGTTCTTGTGCTAATTGCTGTCAAAATAATTAATCTGTCATTATGTTTTTTTTTTTTTTTACCATGGCTGTTAGCCAGACAGCCTCCTTTCAGTTTGGCAGGTTGAAATCTGCCAAACCACCATTAAAAAAAGGGACAGCTTTCTGAGAATGGAAAGGATTAGGGACATTATTACCTTGGCAATGCTGCTGAAAGGTCATCTTTGATGTCCGACAGCAAAGAGCAGTGACAGTTAAAATCTCACGGTATGGAACTTTGAATGGGATTTTGCCCTCTATGAAAAATAAAACTTTTAAGATTGAAAGGAATGTCATAGGAGCATACTACAAATGGGCATTACTTTTTGAGGAGATTGTTGTGATTGGCATCTTTGCATCTTGTTTTATTTTACATAATGGTATTTAGCATTTATAATGTTTTTAGCTAAAGAGTAAAATCCAAAAAGTCTTCAATGCTAATCAGTACTGTATTGAAAATTATGAAAAATCTTTCATTTTCATTAATTGAAAATAAATTAAAATATTTTAAACAAACTTATTTTGGTTACAGGGCAACATTTCTAATTTTCATTTAAGTACTAAAATGACTAAAATTAAAATAGATATAAATTCAAGCTAAATAAAAATATATAAAAACTAAAACCAAAATGAAAAGTAAAAAATATATAAATAAAATTTAATTAAAAGTATTAATTAATACTATCGTATCTGAAAGCTGAATTCTCTAATTTCAACCAGACCTATGCTGACACATGCTGACTTTTTTTATAAATATGATGCCACATAGTGCTTATAATTTCATAATGTGTAACATGCATATTGCATGACATGCAAATTTCAGCATTTTTGCTTTAGCATCCATAGTACCTGAAGACAATTACACATAAAAACACACTGTAGTGTACTGGACATATATACATGATGCATATTTGTGTGCTCCCATGTTACAACCCCACATCCCACTCACAACTTAGACCACCTCTGTCCAAAAACTAATTATATGACTAATGTGCCACATAAAAGGTTACGATGTGTATAATTAATATGACATATTTAAAACCATATTGTGTACCTCCTACATACTAATAAGTCCTACATGTCACTGAGGATTTATGACATTATTTTATCAAAGGTATTATCAAACGCCTCTGTCCTCTGGCCTCCTTGTAACTACAATGTCAATTGCATTGGACATTTTAATCAACAGAATATTATTCTTGTGGGAGGTAGGAGAAACATAAAAGGACAAGGACACATATATTATTCTGCAGAGAGCTACTGGGATAGAAATAACTAGTATTTGATTGTCCTATGTGTGTTAGTTTATGCAGATTACAGGGCAGCAAACATTTAAGGAATGCAGTTACAAAAATATTCTGAGTGAACTTTGTTCTGTTCTTTCTCTGCAGTGCTGATGAGAGGTTTGATGCCACCTTCCATACAAACGTCTTGGTTAATGCATCAGGTTCCTGTCAGTACATACCACCAGGTATAAATTATTCTTACCACTATATCAACCACACAAATATGTTTGTTTTTTTTTATAATTTTTTTTAATATATTTTTTTTAGCAGTGTTTCATTCTGTACATGAGCAATATCAAACTCTGCAGCCTGCGACCTCGCACCTACAGCCAAATCACAGCCATGCTGATACAGAGCAATATCACACGGCTACGTGATGGCAACAGTTTGATGGCACAAATGTGTACATAAATAAGAAACAACAACAGAGTGTCTTAAAAAAATTCTCTGTTACGTACATAACCCCCGTTCACTTATAGGGGGAACGGAGACGTTATGTCGTGACTCGACATTAGGGGTCTTACTTGGGAGACCGAATCCTCTCTGATTAAGAGAAAATGCCACTGAAATTTGGCTAGTGGATTCTGCATGCTGAGCCACTCCCCATGCACACGGATATAAATAGGCGACAGGTGCATCCACTCATCAGGTTTTATGCTGAGGAGCCGAAAACTTGTTCCTGGCAACCAGCAATGGTTCAAGGTTGTGGTTGTGGCATGGGGACATAACGTCTCCGTTTACCTCCATCAAGGAACATGGATTACGTACATAACCGAGATATTCCCTATCTGTCGGTCACTTCAGGTTATGTCATGATTTGACATTAGGGGTCCATGGAAAGCACAACAACCTGAACCCCGTCACAAGCCTATGGCATTTCAAATGTTGACAAGCAGCCGCATGTCAGACAAATGATATGCAAAGGTCGTAACCTTCCCACCGCCCCAGCACAAATTCTCTGACCTTGGTACCCGCAGGAACCAAAGGTGAATATATCGCTGCTGGTGCTAGCCAAGCCACTGTTCCTTTCACCACAGAAATTTCTTAATAGAAGGAATTTCGACCTTCAATGAAAGATTTCTTCAAGTCTTTCCTATCTGTTGTTACAGCTTGGCAGTAATTATGGGGAAGCGAGCCTTCCATAGAAGGGAGCTATGGAGGCCACATCCTACCCATAGGGAGGTATCATGTGGACACACTGATATGGACTGACCAAGGCCTGGTGCAGTACTACGTGTGGAATGGGACTATGAGGCAGGTCCTACCTGAGAGTGGGAATGGAATGACTGCTAGCAGAGCCTGACAGAATGGTCTGTCAAAGGGAAGACAAGGGTTCATAGAGAGGGAAACCTTACTGTGGAAGAATAGACATATGGGATCACCCGAAGGGAATCAAGCCATATGGACACCTGGAGGAGTTGGATGTGTTACTATCAAACTTTCCTGAGGATGGTACTCCCTGGTACTGCTCGGTGACTTCAACATCCACCTAGAAAAACCCCAGGCTGCTGACTTCAACACTCTGCTCGCCTCATTTGATCTCAAGCGAGTGTCTACTACAGCTACTCACAAAATAGGCAATCCACTGACAACACTTTAGTTACTCCATTACACACCTCAGACCACTTCCTCATCACATCTAACCTCACACTAACTCCTGACATAGCACACACTCCTCTACAGGTCACCTTTCGGCATAACTTATGCTCACTCTCATCCAGACCAGCACGTACTACCCCCTCTGCCCCTGGCTGTCTGATGTTTTCAGTGAACATCGCTCTAGACTGGCGCAAATCAAAAAACTCTACCGCCCCAGTGTGTTTGTCACTTCTCTCCTAAAACTACACAAAACCACAAAAAAATAAAAAAACATACTAACACAACAAAAGTCAACAAACCTCCTTAATCACCACACCAAAAACTCTTCTCTGTCTTCTCTCCTCCTTCATCACCTCTTAATGCTGATGACTTTGCAATATTCTTTATAAATAAAACAAGGAACATCAATGACCAATTCCCCACACCAAAAACCGATGATAACTTCATAACGAAAAATCCACACTCACTCTCCTCCTTCTTGCCACTCTCGGAGACGGACGTTTCCAAACTTATCCTTTCCAATCATCTTACTACCTGTCCACTTGATCCTATCCCCACTCAAATACTTCATACCATTTCTTCTTCAGTCATACCTACGCTTACTCACATTATCAACACCTCTCTTCACACTGGTACATTTCCCACAGCATTTAAGCAGGCTCGGGTAACCCCATTGCTTAAGAAACCCTCTCTAAATCAGGCACTTTTAGAAAACTACAGACTGGTATCTCTTCTTCCGTTCATTGCAAAGACACAACTCTCTATGTTCCTTGCACAGAACAACCTCCTGAACAACAACCAATCTGGCTTCAAAAGTGGCCACTCAACTGAGACTGCCATGCTCTCGGTTACTGAAGCCCTGAGACTGGCTAGAGCAGCCTCCAAATCCTCAGTACTCATCTTGCTGTATCTGTCTGCTGTTTTGACATAGTTAACCAACATATCCTCCTGTCCACCCTCATAAAGATGGGCATCTGAGGAACCGCACTCCAGTGGTTCAAGTCTTACCTCTCAGGTAGGTCTTTCAGTCTGTCTTGGAGGGGTGTCTTCATCATAAATTCTTGCTACTGGGGTTCCTCAAGGCTCAGTGCTTGGACCTCTTCTCTTCTCCATCTACATGTCATCATTAGTATCTGTCATTTGAGCCCCTTTCACACTGCATGTTGGACCCGGAAAACTGCCGGAACATTGCCGGGTCGCCTTCTGTGTGAACGCAAACACGTCTCGAGATAGATTCCGGGATTGATCCCGGGTCGGGGACCTAGTAACATTGCCGGGTTCAGTCCTGAAACGAGCGCTGTGTGAACAAAAGCCAGAACTAATGCCGTAAAGGGTATGTCGTAGTGATGACGCACGTTATCGCTTGACTCTTTTACCAGGTGTTTTGAAGGCAGATAAATGTTCACGACGAAAAAAATATGTGCAAACTATAACAAAGCAGAGATCAGTTAGTTCCTCACTTTCCGCGCTGAAGCTGAGATCGTTCGCCAGCTTCAGTGAAAGTTAATGTGCCTAGCATTTTCGACTCATACATTACATGTCACATACTGATGTCACGTGTCTTCACAGGACTTTTACGGGTTGTGTGTGAACGCATGCACATATTCCGGGTAATGACTGGCAGTGTGAAAGTGCAAAATCTAGCGACCTGGGAACAATTGCCGGGACACATTGCCCGTGTATTTTCCGGAATCGCAGTGTGAAAGGGGCTTTAGAAGCATGGCTTTTCTTATCACTGCTATACTGATGACACTCAACTCTACTTCTCATTCCAACCAGATCCGACGGTAGCTGTTCGTATTGCAGCCTGTCTGAAAGACATTTCTAGGTGGATAAAGAACCATCACTTTCAACTCAACCTGGCTAAGACAGAACTGTTCATGGTCTCAGCCAACCCAGCACTTCATCACAACTTCTCTATACAGCTGGGTTCATCAACCATAACTCCTACCAGGACAGCCAGGAACCTTGGAGTTGCGATCAATGATCAGTTAAGCTTCACAGACCATACTGCTACAACGGTCTGGTCCTGCAGATTTGCCTTATAAAACATTAGGAAGATTAGACCTTGCTACTGGGGTGGGACAGGTTGGGCAGCATGAGCCATGTGCAAGTGGCACCAAAGGGACAATCGACAAACCCACAGTAGTGCAGCAGTGGGAAGTCGTGCTAGATGGTCCAGAAAGCACCTCGTTCTGGCCCATCATGACAGGACTCCCCATGTGCAGTTGAGGGTAGTGAGGATGGAGGAGGCAGACGAGCAGCTTCTGGCTGAAAAGGGGCCATCCACGACTTCATCAGCTCCTCATGTACCTCTGGGAAGAAAGGAACCAGGACAGGGTATGGTCGTGAGCCACAGCCCATGCCAAGGAACCAGTCAGCCCGCCACGAAGGCTCGGGACAGGGAGCTGTGCATGCCTCCAGCCAAATGCTCACAGCGGCCTGGGAAAGCATGGCCGTCAATTCTGGTTCTGATTTGGCGGTGGTGACAACATCCGAGGGGGCAGCCCACTGAATCTTAATCCTAAGAGGTTGATGCCGCTATTGACATCTGATCCTCTATCGGTGTGCTGAATGAAACTCTGGGCACGCCATCAGACCGCACATCACTGGGGAGGCGCACAGAACAGCTGCACTAAACGATGGTTCTCTGCTTGTGGCAGAGAAGCCAGCGCGGGTAGTGACAGAAGGAGCCCCTGCCATCCCCATGAGGAGAGAGAGGCACGATCGCAGCACTGCCATGTTTACACGCTCACAGTGAATGCATAAACTATCCACAAATGCAGTTTCAGCTAGCTGGATACCCAGACACTGAAGACAACAATTGTGGCCATCGACAAAGGATAGGAAACAGAACTGACCAAGAGGACAAAATGACCTCTTAGAAATTAAAAAGACGCGAGCTGTCCACGATCAGAAACTGGTCTCTTAGATGAAGCACCCAGGGGAATCGCTGAATTAATAGGGACGTCACTGATTGTGCCATAACGCCGTCCAGAACAGCCTCTTCTTCCAGCAGCAGAGAGAATTCGCCTGGTGAAAAATCTGATGAGTGGATACACCTGTCCAGGTCTTTTACATACCTAAACCGTCAATACCTAATCAAACACCATCCAAATTTCATCTCAATCATATATTAATCAGACACCAAAATAGCTCCCAGGTGAGAACCCTAATGTCGAGTCATGACATAACTCAAAGTGAACAACAGATAGGAAACATTTTTTTATGCAGAACTACTTTCTTCCTCCACAGTATTAAATCTCAGGTTGACAGTTAACATCATTATTCAATAAATAAACAACTAGATTCTCATCTAAAAAACTCTTAAAACTACATTCCGTCAAACAACAACAGTAGTATTTCTAAGATTGTAGTAGGTTTGGAAGTTTGCCATGACACTTGCTGTGAGAAAACCAAAGCCACTGGAAGACAATCTCTAGAAATACTGCAAGCGGAGTGATACAAATGATGAATCAGTTCCCGTGGCAATATTGAGTGATTTGGAAAGACCTCTCAGCCAATCAGATTCAAGAATCAGAATGAACTGTTATATAAATTATAATATTGTGATGTAAATTCACATGTAGCATATAATTCAAATGTAGCATTTTAAATGCGCATTTTAATACATATTTTTCCTTTAATTAAATTAAATATAATAGAATTTTTACTACCTGCCATCATATTGTTGAAATTATAACCTGTATTTTGCTAAATCACTTAATAAAAGAGAAAATGGCTTAATATTTTGTTTATATATTATTATATAGTTGATGCGATCGACCCGAGTTCAAATCCACCTTTTGCCAAACTCATTCTTCTCCCTTTCCACATCTCATATCACATCGGAAAAGCATTTATTTTCAATAAAAATGAAGGAAATAATCAAAAGATTAAAATTAAAGTGAATAAAATTTAGATTAAAAAATAAAATACCATTAAATTTTTACATAGGATAAATAGAATCTATTGAATTTGGACTTAAATAGCATATCAATAAGAAAATATTGGTATTTTCACCTAGTGTAAATATAATCCATTGCTATTCACACTTAATAGTGGCTGCCTATACAGTATAGTTTAATAGTTTAGATAATTTTCATTCATACAGTTACAGTTGAAAATTATTTTCTCTACTATTATTAATTTTGTTGATACAGGTATGTATGTGTTTGTGTGTAATCATCATGCAGGTATTCTGAAGAGTACATGTTACATAGATGTGCGCTGGTTCCCATTCGATATACAGAAATGTGACCTCAAGTTTGGCTCCTGGACTTATAACGGCTGGCTGCTTGACCTACAGATGCAGGCAGTGGACATCTCTACCTACATTCCCAATGGAGAATGGGATTTAGTGGGTGAGAGTCACTGGCATTACTATTGAGATGCTGTAAAGGTCTTTCTTCAGGTAGATTTCAGAGATGTCTGGCCTTTTGAGTTGTTTTGGCAACTAGTTGCAATAAAATATGTTTAAATAGTCTTTATATATTTTATTAATTTTTTTAGCTAATGTTTTTTAAATATATTTTAATTGTTTATTTTATTTATTTTTGTTTTAAGTTTCTGGAGGCCTGATTTTGGTGTTTTAAAAGAGAGAGCATTTTGTGAGGAACCAAATCCATTTTTATGAAAGCATTGAGTACAAACACCTGTGACTCACACATTTCTTCTTTAAAGGTATAGATCTGTTTGCTTTCCACACATTTGGGGTTTCAAGTGTCAGTAATGCATTATTGTGTGCTCATTATAGGTCATGTGTGTTTGAATGGTTTTCTTTGGGGGAGGTCATGGCCTAATGGTTAGAGAGTTTGACTCCTAAACCTAAGGTTATGGGTTCGAGTCTTGGGCTGGCAATACCACGACTGAGGTGCTGAACCCCCAACTGCTCCCTGGGCGCCGCAACATAAATGGCTGCCCACTGCTCCGGGTGTGTGTTCACGATGTGTGTGTCTTCACTGCTGTGTGTGTGTGCACTTTGGATGGGTTAAATGCAGAGCACGAATTCTGAGTATGGGTCACCATACTTGGCTGTATGTCACTTTGCCTGGAGGGATGCTTTTGATACACCCCCCCCCCCCACTCACCCCAATCTGCTTCAAGGAAGACTGTTAAAATGTTGTTGGCTCATCTGAATGCTGAGGTGACAATTTCGTCCACACTGCTGGACTGAAGGAACTCAGACTTAACTTTGTCTTTGAAAGACACTTCTTTATTTATGTTCATACTCAGGTGGACAATAAAAAGGAAGTGTCTTGACACATTTTCTCATGGAGAGCATTCCTTCTGTCATTTTCACGGATTAAGACAGCACATACAGAATTTTAACATCCTTTCGATCACAACAAAGTAATTTACATTTCTATGGGATTTTACATTGTAACAGGATTAAATAGCATTGTTAAAGTGTGAAATTCCTGTAATCGTGCAACACTATAGGATGTTTTGCACTAATATTAGAAAGGAATGTTTGTGTGGCACAGGTTTTCTAATCTCATAATCTGATCGTGTTTGGCTTTTTAATCTCTCTGTTTTTGTCTCAGTCTCTCATTATTTTCGCTTTCAATGCCAATGTGACCCAGTGTCTGTTCGACAGATGGGGTCCTGATGGTAGTTGGCAGTGCTTTGGCACTGATTCTGGCTGGCACCAATGGCCAGTTGCGTGCCAAGGTTTTGCAGTGACACGGGCAGTCTGTGAACGGCATCTTTAACACCGCAGGGAGACACATTTCACACACACAGCCTCAACCTACTGGTCACCCTGTTGCATAGTAGTGCAAACATATATAATATGCAATAAGAATTGTTGTATGTACTATTAGGGGGTTTTTCCTGTTTTTTTTTTTTTTTTTTTCATTCATCTCACAAATTTGCATAACTATGATTGCAAATCTTTCCCCCTGCAAATGCACATACAAACCACATAACTCAGGTAGGCCTTTTGTAATCAGTTAAATGACTCAAACCAGCAATTTGCTTTGATGTGATTGTCTCTGAGTGCCATGACAATTCTGACCAGCATGAAATCCTGATGAAAGCTCTTCCTCCGCCTGCCTAGTTTAATTAATTACAATTTTGATTTAACTTTTAATCAATTGGAGAGGAGGGCTGTCTGACCCTGACAGATCAAGACCATCTCATTTGCAACATGTCATGTAGTTGTTTCCCTTTACTCTTGCAACTGGTAGAAATAATGTTTATTTCATGCATTTTGAAGTATGGATTGCATTTTAAGATACTATATTATAGAAAATATTGCTGTGTTTCATATCATTGAAACTTGGGTTGGGCTTGTTTGACCATGAGGCAAAGAATTATTGAATTGCATGTGTACTTTGGAGAGCACCATAGGATTAAGTGGAGTGCATTGCAAAAATTAGGAAAATGGAAAGCAAATATTAGTCTTGTGCACACACAGATCAAGGACAAGAAACAGGGAATAAATAATGGCTGAATCTTATGTTTGTTTTGGTTTAATGTTTTGGAGGTTATGCACTTTAAAGGTCATGAAGATCCTGTCTGTGATTTGGTCCTTTCACAAATATGCTCGTCTTGGCTGACAGCCTTTATTTTCAGAAAAGCCTTCATCTCAGTTCTGTTGTGGAAGGGTCACTTTGAAGTGCTGCCTTAGCTTTTTCCTATTTTAACAAAGGGAGTATATGTAAAAAATATACAAAAAGATTTGAAACCTAACAAAATGTATATATATGAAATACATTTTAAATGAAATAATCTGTCATTATGAATTAGTATTTTGTGAATTGACAGATGATTTTTTTTTCATAATAATGACAAATTTTCTCATGTTTTCTCATAATGACTTAGTTTCTCATTATGAGAAACTCATTATTATCATTCTCATTACTAGAAAGTAATCAAGACCCCTGAGGTGGGACAGAACAAAATCACAATGCGGATGAGATATAGACATGCTTGAAACCTGAATGCGTTGCTTTGTGTTTTGTCAGGGGTCCCTGGGAAGCGTAATGAGTTGTATTATGAGTGCTGTAAGGAGCCGTACCCTGATGTGACATTTACAGTAACGATGCGCAGGCGAACATTGTACTATGGTCTGAACCTCCTCATTCCCTGTGTGCTCATCTCCGGCTTGGCTCTGCTCGTCTTCCTGCTGCCAGCAGATTCTGGAGAGAAGATATCACTGGGTAAGATGACATGCTTGACCATAAAGCTTTGTTTTTTATCACAATGTTTTATGCAAAGTTTTACTATGCATGAAGGAATGACATTATTTTGTTGTATACTTACTTCTCCACTTTCCCATCTGTCAGGTATCACTGTCCTCTTGTCATTAACGGTCTTCATGCTGCTAGTGGCTGAGATCATGCCAGCCACCTCTGACTCAGTTCCTCTCATAGGTACGTGCAGATTGCTTAATTTTAATACTATACTGAATCTCACGCAGAACTTTTTGGCCATTGATGATGTTTTAAACAGTACAGCTTGCAGATTTAAATGCTTGTCTCTTCTTTTGCTCTATAGCTCAGTACTTTGCCAGCACCATGATGATTGTGGGTTTGTCCGTTGTTGTCACCGTCCTCGTTTTGCAGTTTCATCATCATGATCCACAAGGGGGAAAGATGCCAAGATGGGTGAGTGAAAACTTTTAAAAGTAAGCATATTGTTAAATTTTAGGGTAAAAAAAGAGGACTACCAGAACAGGCATGTTTAGTAAAACTAAAAACTAAAAACCAAAAACTATTTTCAATATTTGAAATAAAATAAATATTAACTGAAATAAAAGATGAAAAAAAAGAAAAGAAGAAAAAAAAAACTATTTCAGCCAGTTGCCAAGGCAACATTTCTAATTTTTTTACTAAAATAACTAAAACTGAAAACACAAACATACACAGAAGAATGTGCCTCATTGCCAGGAGATGCACAACTGAAAACAATATTGTTCTAAAATCAGCTCAAAATATCAAATGTATTTGAGATCTTTTGACCGAATGGAATCAGAGTCTAAAGATAAAGAGTTCCATCACACACTGTGAGATTTTCTTTGAAATCAGTCAACTCCAACTCCCCAAAATCTGTTGCATCTTTTGGCAACTAGCGTCAACTCCTCCAGACTGCAAATTAGGGAAAAAAATCTGTACAAAAAATATAATAGTGTATTCCAGCCTTCAGGCTTCCTCATCCATACATCTACACTCTTAAAAATAAAGGTTCCAAAAGGGGGTTTTACAGTGATGCCACAGAAGAATTTTTTTTGGTTAAAAGAACCATTTTTTTCTTAGTGTGAGGAAACTTAAGAACCTTTTTTCCACTATAAATAAGTGTTTGTGCAATGGAAAGTCTTCATGGATGTTAAGGATTCTACATAGAACCAAAGGTGCCAAAAAAGAACCTTTATTTTCAAGTGTAAATTCATAAAATCACTTCACGTTGTTACTCCTATATTTTGTAATTAAAACAAAGGGTAACACTTTAGTATAGGGACCAATTCTCACTATTAAATAGATGCTTATTAGCATGCATGTTATTAACATATTGGCTGTTTATAAGTACTTATAAACCACATATTCTATATCCCATATTCTACATCCCTAATCCTACCCAATACCTAAATTTAACAACTACCTTACTAACTATTAATAAGCAGTAAATTAAGATCTTATTGAGGCAAAAGTCGTAATTAATTGTTTGTTAATAGTGAGAATTGGACCTAAAAAAATACTGCTTTCCATTCAAACAACTAGTGCTGCATTCACAAAAAATCCAACTGAATTAAAATTCACTTCTGGCAAAAATCAGAGAAAACATCCTGAATCCTGATTATAAGCAATGTAGGTGAGTTGTAGAATGCAGTTGGCATCATGGTCTCCCACTGGAGAGGTAATGAGGTCTATTTGTATTAAAGTTTAATGTCTCCTCTGCTACTCTTACAAGAAGAAAAGAGCTCTTAGCTACAGCTGTGTAGTGTTTCTTATTTGGTTCATGTCCAGTGGGACGCACCTGCTGCTTGAAGCATGTCTGAATCTTTAAACACACAAACCTTCAGTGGACACTTCTACACAATCTAATGAAATATACCAACTTCATACAGCATATCATCAAAATAAAGACAGGAATGTCTCATTCACCCATCTGAGAGCTTCATCTTTTAGCAGACTCTTCCTGCTCTTCTTAGGTGCGCGTGATCCTGCTCAACTGGTGTGCTTGGTTCTTGCGCATGAAGAAGCCAGGTGAGGAACGCAAAGCCAGCTACAAATATGAACACTCTCCAGCGCACCACGCTAGCGCCAGCAGCATTCAGATGGGAGTCATGCCCGGTCAGCCATCCTCTACCAACTCCACCACCAACGGTCACATGAACCTGTACTTTGGCTACCACTCTATTGACAGTGCTTGCTGCCCACCCAGCAGCGACTCTGGTGTGTCCTGCAGCGGTGGGCGAGTCGGCGGGTCACCAAACGAAGAACAGCGGGAGGCAGTTAGGATGTTTTTAGGCGAACAGGAGATCCATCGCATCCTAGCGGAGGTGATGTACATCGCTCAGCGGTTCCGTGACCAGGATGAGGCTGAGGCCATCTGCAGTGAGTGGAAATTTGCAGCAGCAGTCGTGGATCGGCTCTGTCTGGTGGCGTTTTCACTTTTCTCCATTATCTGCACCTTTACCATTCTCATGTCCGCACCAAATTTCATTGAGGCTGTCTCGAAAGACTTCACATAATCGTAATAGCGTCGCATTTTCAATTGTTTTCTTTTGTTTTTAAAGATATATAAATATATAAAAAACACCACGTGATTGAGTGTGAGAAGTGTCTACCACCAAAGTCGATTCCTTCCTCTTCTCATCTTTCAGAGATCAATGTGAACTATTGTTACAAATAAAAAAAAATAAAAAAACTTGACAAAGTTGTGTATTTTTGAAATGTGACTTTTCGAACAAACATACTGTTTGGGTGATATTTTATGTCTTTATATATATATCTGGACCGAGCACTTGAGAGTTGGTTTATGTAAAGATGTGTTCTCAGTGAGCTGAAACTGTTAGTCACAACAGCTAAAAATGTGTCTGTGAAGTTTATGTGCTGAAATGCAAACATAATCAATACTGTAATCCCTTTGGAAGTCACACTGTTTCATTTCAACCCTTGGCTTTAGTAATATTTTTGGTATAATTTAATATTATTATTTTACGTAGAATTCCATACATTTTTAGCAAACATTTCCTTACCAAAGCAAAAATAGCATACACATATGGTAGAACCAATATGCTCTTTAACTGTCACTTTTCTTCATTTTGATATTTTTATATAAATATTACAGTTATTAGTCTGTTGAAATCTCTCACTTGTATCTGGTTAGTCCAAGTTATCAGAGTGTCATTATTTTGTGACTTCATTCTGACCCTGTGCTCTGTTGTATTATGTAAAAATACTATGTAAACACTGTGGATATACGTCATTTTGTTAGAAAATATAGATTTAAAAAATAAAAAATTTAAATGGTTCTGGGTGAGTGTACATATTTTGGAGAAGAATTTTCCAGCAATTTGTCACTTTCTGTATATTGTGCATGGGGCATGTTTTTCTTATATGAAAACTGGTATCTCTACTTACTAGAGCTGCAAATACCAACGCAAAAGTAGCTTAGCACATAAACTGCAACTTAAAGGCTTTTAATGTTACTTATGCTCAAAAACACTAAAAGCTCAGTTGAGAAAGGATCTACATTTTCAAGAAGTAAGTGAAGTAAAGCATACAGCGTTGCTTATTCATTGAGCTGGCAGAGAAGTGCAGATGCTTTTGAGATCCAGTAGTCACTGGGCTGGTTGGATGGCAACATCACAGTTACCACAAAATTTGTGGAATGTCCTAACAGACAGAACAAAATATACAATTAAATAAAAGAAACAATAAAAGTGATTAAAAAAAATGATAACACATATAATACAATTTCAATGCTAGGATCTGATACTAGTGGTTTAAAAACAGTTTTGTAGACAAATGTATTTTTTTCCTCCAGTAAAAATATGGAAGCATGTTTCCGCCTCAGGGTAAAAACCTGAAGTTAATTATGGGGTAATTGTGGGCTAATTTTGAGCTGAATTTTTAAATGTGAAATAAAGTTACAATTGTTAGGTTTAAAGCTACAATTAGTCTTTTTTATTTTACTCTGTGATGGGAACAGGATAACTATTTAAACTTGACACAGGATGAAGTTCTGAACAAGTAAAAAACTAACCTGTAGTTGACAGAGTTCCAGCACGAATGGAGGTCTTGTACAGAGGTGCGTGGTATAGGGTGGGCTCAGGAACATAGTTTTGCTGAGGTTCGAAATGTACCACTGGCAGCATGGGGTTCATCACTCTCAACAGCGCGTCCTCAATAACCATGTTTGTGTCATCCCAGCGACAAGCATCCATGAACATCCCATGAACCAACACACCATCCTCCATGGTGGGAAGCTATGAGGCAGACCACAAAGTATTGACTTCATTCATGGTGTCAGATTTTTTAAAAACCATACCATTATAAACATTGTCCTTGATCTTTTGAAATAAAATAATTAACTAAGGAAAACTTTACAACAATGAAAGTTTGGTTTCACAACACAAATCTTTCTCCTCGGTTCAAAAAGCACCTTCTAGACTCGTCTCAATCTGAAATAAATAGATAATATTAATTCCTAAAACCTGACCCACCCATTCGTAGAGAAGTACAGTATGAAATCTTTAGAAGCATCAATTTTCACATGAAGAGGATGTTTACATTGGAGTCTTAAAGGCACAGTACCAAAGATTACATTACTTTAAGTACTATTTTACTTTTTTTCAGCAAGGATGCAATACATTTATCAAAAGCCAAAGATATTTATAATGCTGAAAAAAAAAAAAAATGGATTTCAAATAAAAATGCATCATGATTTCTAGACAACTGTTTTCACAAATGTTTCTTGAGTATCAAATTAGCATATTAAAATGATTTCTGAAGTATCATGTGACATGGAGTCACAGCCATTGAAAATTCAGCTTTGCCATCACAGGAATACGTTACATTTGAACATATATTAAAATAGAAAACAGTTATTTTAAATAGTAATAATAATTTACAATATTGTTTTTACTGTTTTTTTGATCAAATAAATGCAACCTTGGTGAGCATAAGCCAAGTCCAAATGCCTCAATGGTAGTGTAATTCAAGGAGGAAAATGGTCATGAAGAAATAAATTATGATGTGAAAAAAAAAAGTGAACCTTAGGGGTAAATAAAACTTAAATCCCTTTATCATGTAACCATCTGTTGTAATCATATCAGAAAATATGTTGAAAAATCCCTGCACGTTTCTGGCCTGACCTCCTTGTCCATGTCAAGTTCCTCCCCTGGCTCAAGGGTTTTCAGAGCTTCAGAGACAAGGGTCTGGTCTCTGTACACTGGTACCATGTTGAAACGAAAATTCAGCTCATCAATGGGCAGGTTGTATTTGCGCGCATGGTTCTGCAGTGCACCTATGAGACACATAAACCAACTCTTTATTGAAAAAAAAAAAGTGTTTCAACAAAGTTTGAAAAATACTTTAAACATTTGGATTTCTCCTATATTAGCAAGGCCAAATTTTGTTAGGATTTTATTTCATTTGCTAGATCAAGTAAGCAAACGTGTTACTTACCTGTGAGGAATCCTTGAGGAAAAAATAATCCAGAAATCCAAAAAGACTTGGGCTGACCTGTTGTGATCCAACTCTGCTCAAACACAGATACAACCAATGGGTACTACTTCTCAATTCAAAAATGAAAAGAAGAATAAACGTCAATAAAAATAAAACAAAAAAAGAAGCAAAAACTAAACTTTTACCACCTAAAGGAGAAAGAAGTTAGCTCAAGGTAAATCATAATTCAGATCATATGAAAGAATCGGTAACTAAAGGGTTGAAGGTTATAGCTGGTGGACACAACTACCCACTCTTAAACACATTGCTGGGGAGAATATTTGGATATTTCCAAACAGATAAACAATAAATGCTTATATTAGTGTACTACAATCTCTGTATAGAAAAAAGTTCACCTCATTTTCCCCAAAAAGTTTTGTATAAGAAACAACTGAAATTTTATTTATTCAGTGGAAATCTTGCCTTGTGGCTTAGCTCTCAAATCTCATTCACCCTCCAAAAATTTAAACTTGCTGCTTCACAAGATACGAGACAAGAATGTCAATGAGGATTGTGCTGGTGTATGTTCTTCTTCACCACCTTCCCTAAACCTGATTTTCACCATATCATGGTAGAATACTTTTATTTTTCATACATGATGGTGGGCTTATATTATGCAGTGTACCTCAGTCTATTCATGCTGATGTAGAAGAAACTTCTCACTTCACTGCTGAAATTTAAACTAGCCCAGTTACATATTCTGAGCCTTTTTTTATTTCAGAAACAGCATACTTCTGCAATTCATCCATATTATCATGAGCTTATCCTGCGTGTCTGTGTGTTATATAACAGAGCACTAAGACCAGCCACAAGGAACAGCACATCAGGTCCGAGATAACAGTTTGGGTGTGCCCATCAACCCGTGCAAAAGAACTATGACCATACTCTATGTGCGTGCCAGACAGTGAAGCCTGTATATACAGTGAGGAAACTGTAGCTGTTTATGTAGCTTTTTTGTTTGCTGTTTGGAATGGCTGTGTGCCCCTCTAGCTCCATTTGTGAACTATAATACTAACAGCACACAACTCATACATCACTGGCCTTTACATTGTCCATGTACAATGAGGGTGAACCTCCTGAATACAGAGGAAAAAAGTGTGTGTGTGTGCGCCTAAGCTTTTGAGTGTTAAACCACAGACTATTTTAATGCCTTGCTTTAGGAATAATAGCAACAAGATTATTATAGTCAGGATTTACTGATTGGAATAACATATTCAAGATTTAAATGCACTGAAATTTTAAGTAAGCAAGCTTTTAAAATATATTTAAACTACATGTGTCACAGTGTTTCCTACAGGATTTTGGGAGACTATGGTGGTAAAGTAAAATGCATCAATCTGTTTTCTGTCAGACATCTTTTAGTGACCAAATTAAAACTTAAAAAAAAAAAACCCTGACTTGAACCTGGACTTGAAAGTGAACTCAAAGTCTCGGTGCACTCACACTGTAAGAAGCCAAACAATTTGAACATGGACAACAATTTACTGTGAACCGAGCCAATCTGAGATTATATACCAACATAGCAGGCATTTGTGATATGATAATTGCACTAAGCCATAGGTGATTTTGATTGTAGTCTGACTGCCAATGCGCTGTCAAAGCAACTGCGCAAAACACAACATTAGAAATGTTTTATGTTTTGAGAAGTGTAAAATATTTTCAGTTCATCATGAATCAGGCAGGACAAATTAGCAAGCTTCCACAGTCTAGGTAATTAATAGGAAACACTAGTGTCTTCATTTTGACTCCACAGACATACCTCTATAAATGCGGTGCGCAGGGTGAGGTCTCTAACCCAGCTGCCGAGGGGTTTGAGAGATGGGTAAGCAGAATTAGACCAGTGATCAGGAACCTGGTTATTCAGGAAACTGTTATAAATCTTCTCCATTTCTTCTGACATCACCACTAGACCCGCTATTGCCTTCTGAAGAGTACACAGCGAAGTCTGCAGAGAAATGCAAGCACACAAATACAAACAATCAAGAGCAGGGAGATTAGTGTGATCACTAATTCAACCTTTCACTACAATCAACTCAAAACAATTCATCATTTTAAAATAAAAAAAAAAAAAAAAAACAAAAATTCTGTTACCTTAAGTACACACAGCAGGAAGTTAAATCGGTCTACTTCCTGTCCGAGCACAGTGGTTAGAGAGTTGACTCTACCATTTGAGTCTTGCATGAACAGACTCTCCACTGCTGCATCCATATCTAATTTCTCTGCTCAGATACACACACACACAGGCAGGTCCAAAAACTTATTATAAAACAATGAAGTGGCAATAGACTTGTGTGCAAAGAGCAACATGGTTTTGAGACTAACCAGGAATTCTTGCTAAGATGGAGTCAGCCAACTCATGAACCACCTCATCATTGGTCTTCCCTCCACCTGCTGCAGAGGAGCGCGGCTGGACTTCCAGAATGGTGCTGATCAGTGTCATTGTCTCCTGCCTCTGTTTCAGTGATGGAAAGAAGACCCACATGTGTGTTATACAGTATGTCAGGTAGCAGGTGCTCTTTATCTTTCCTTAAATATGCATTCAATGCACAAAAAGAAAGGACAGTCACACTGGAAATAAACATGGCTTAAGTCAAGTCACCTTCATTTATATAGTGCTTTAAAGACATTGGTTCAAAGAGGCTTTACAGTATTAAACAGGAAAGTAACAGAATCATTGATGCAAACTTCTGGGGTAAATCCAAATTCAGCTGTAAAGTGCTTTACGAAACAAAAGCATCATTATTCAGCTCAAGTCAGTTCAGTGTTGACTCAGTTCAGTTTAATAACTATGTAATTTTTATCAATTATTAATAACATTGTCAATGCTGCGAAATATGCCAATTATGAACAAATTGGATTCTGTGGGGGCCCAGTTGGGATACCAGTTCACCAGTTTCACACAGTGAGATTTATGAGGCTGTATTACAAATTTGTACAGATTTTGTGGATTGATATTATTTAATAACATTTTAGGTGCATTAAGTGGAAAGGGACAGTTCACCTAAAAATGGAAATTCTATCATTATTTCTTGGTATTCATGTTGTTCCAAATCTTTTTTTTTTCTTCTGTGGAGTATGCTTTGATGCATGAAAGTTTGGTTATGTGGACTGTCAATGGATGTCTTATGGGTTTTGGAACAAGATGAAAGTGAGTAAATGAATTTTCACAGTGGTGATAACAGTGGGTATTATGATTTCTGTAGCTGGTCCTCAGTGGAACTTGCTTTGACTTGGGTGGTGGTGTGGATTATATGCTATTGTAAAAAGATTTGGATTAAAAAAGTCTACTAAACAATTGCTTACATAAGTACTAGTCAAATACTTGGTATTTTTACCAGGCTTGTGTTTGTGAGAACTAGACAAAAACCTACTGTAACCAAATTTTTATGGCATAAAGTTACAGCACAAAATTGTACAGAATAAGTTCTAAAATACTGGACTTGAACAAATACTCATACTTACAAGACTAGTTTGCTGAGTTTGTTATTCTGTGTGCGGTTAAAGAGGTGAGAATTACCTGGAAGGCCAAGTTAGCATTTTCATGCATGCCAAAGACCTCTGGATCATCGATCAGTGGCAGATCTTCAATATATTGCTTATATTCAGTCAAGCTGTCTGAATTAGGAGCAAAATAAATCCCTACACAAAAGAAAAGAATGTCTTGATTACTTGAAGAGGTGAAGTGTGTAATGATCTGGTGTCAATATAATAAAGTCTGCAATGAAGAGAAGTGGCACTAAACAAAATCTCCAATAAAAAACAACAACAACACTCCCCCCACCCCTCATGCTCCTTGACCCTCAATGGCTTTCCATTAACAGTATCCAAAGGACTCCAGATGGACTATTCTGACAATGTTTTTCATACTTTTCTGAATCTTGAGAGTGTAATTTACTTGGCAGTCTATGGGACAGTCACAAGCCTCATGGTTTTCATCCAAAATATCTTAAATTGTGTTCCGAAGACAAACAAAGCTTTTACGGTTTGGAACGACATGGGGGTAAGTGATTAATGACAAAACTTTCAATTTGTGCTGGAGTAACCCTTTAAGTGAATCAAAATGTAAATACCGAGCCAGTAACATTTATCTAAACATATAAAAAAGCTAATTTTAGCAAAGGTGACCAGTGACGTCAACATACGATTTCTTGTGATTATATTTGTAACTGCACATAAAAACTGGGACAGCAGAAAGTATTTCAGCATGGGAAAAATACACACTCCATCTTTAATTTACATGACTTGCAAGTATGAATACCAGATTTGGTATTTGATGAGTGTAGCTAAATGTGTGTCCATATTATTTATCATAAGTGTGAGTGTGAGCATGTGTATATGCATATGTGACCCTGGACCATAAAACCAATTTTAAGTCGCACGGTTATATTTGTAGCAATATCCAACAATACTTTGTATGGGTCAAAATTATTAATTTTTTTATGCCAAAAATCATTAGGATATTAAGTAAAGATCATGTTCCATGAAGATATTTTGTAAATTTCCTACCATAAATATATCAAAACTTAATTTTTGATTAGTAATATTTTGATTAGTAATATTATTGATTTTTCTGCACCCTCAGATTCCAGATTTCACCCGAATACTGTCATATCTTAGCAAACCATTCATCAAAGCTTATTTATTCAGCTTTCAGGTGATGTATAAATCTCAATTAAAAAAAAAATTGTCCCTTATGACTGTTTTTGTGGTCTCATTTTTCTTTTGGGAAGTTTTATTTTTTTTCAAATTGTAAAAATGTTGAAACAAAAAGTTTGGTGTTAGAGTTATAGTACTATACTAGTTGTACTGTATATAAAAACAAAAGAAGTCTATGGAATTCCCCATTTAGCTAAGTAGATGTGTGCACCTGATTTAGAGTAGGTATAGCTGTCCTCTAATGTGGCTGGGGAGAAGAAACTCTTGAGTATGGTGCGCAAACATCGCTGATCCCAGGCATCCGTCACCCTTCCTCCATACGTAATCTCACCTACAGAGATAATAAAACACACACACATAAACACATCCCATTTCACTGCATGACTGACTGACACCTTGCCAAGAATTAATGAGACAGATTGACACTGTGAAGCTTCCTTAATGAGTCTTTCCCAAAGCCTCTCATAATAGCATTACTGAAACATTCTTTTATAGTCTCCGCATGCCACCAGCTGCACCAAATTTAATAACATTTATTTTCACCAGCTGATGGTCTGTAAAATTATGCCTACTTAGACCAGTGAATTCTTAACAATTAGAAAACCTTTTAGAAATTTTAGTGAAAGAGACTTTTTTTTGTTGTTGTTGAGAAAAATTCAATCATACCACATTAATATTTATATTTTATTTCTTTATGAATAAAGTACTTTATTTATACTTTATTATATATTTCTTAAGCAAACTCACAGAGAAACAGCTGAGAGAAATGTGTTAAAGTGTGGATCAATAACTGATGCTATAAAAACTTCCGCAATAAACACACACATACCTGTGATGTATATAAGAGCATCCCAGGGTATATGTCCTATCTGGCAGTAGAGGTTTAGGTTGAGAAGAGCACACTCTCTGTCACTGTCATTGAATTCATAACGAATGTTCCAGCCCAGAGGACCAAATTTCTTCCTCTCCTATAAATACATAAAAGCATACACACACATACGAGAAAAAGAAAACCTTACAGACAAATAAGGGTAGGATTTAGAGGATGTGATTTAGTAAGGCTCTTTTGAACATGTAGTAATCTGCAAATAATTGGCCAATTTTTCAAACTAGATTAATGTTACATTTTTAAAATGATTTCTGTATCAAATAAATGCTATACTCATCAGAGAATCCTGGGAAAAAAACAAACAAACAAACAAAAAACTTCCCATCACAGATTACACAAATATATTAAGCAGTACAACCATTTTTTTTTTTTTTTTTTGGTTTTGATACATTTATAATACACTGATCATTGATAATTAAATGGATAATAATGAGGGTCAGGATCTCAGAAACAAGATATGAGAATGATTTTCACAAGTAATTGCTTTGCCATTTAGTGGAATAAATTAAATTTTAAAGTATATTAAAATAGCAAACAATTATTTTAAATTGAAATAATATTTCACAACATTACTGTTTTCGCTGTAATAAATAATGCAGCCTTTGCAAGCATAACATGCTTTCAAAAATAATGCAACCATAGTGTATGAGTAAAGTATGTACAGTATATGAACAAAAATCAACATATTAAAATGTTAACACAGACCTGCAATATAATTCCAAAAGATAATATGCTTAAAATAAAAGTTAAAAATAACAGCATTTATTTAAAAAAGAAATATTTTGTAACAATATAGACTACTGTTCAAAGGTTGGGGTTAAGAAATTAATACTTTTATTCAGCAGGGATGTATTAAACTAATAAAAGTAAAGTGATAGTGAAAACTATTAGTAAAATATTTTTAGAAAATATTTACATTTTGAATAAATGCTTTTTAAACTTTTTATGCAACAAAAAATCCTGAAAAAAGGAGTACAGGTTCCAAACTTTTGAACGATATATTTGAATCAGAGCTTTTACTGTAAATTTTACCACTAAATAAGTGGTTTGAAGCTGTTCTTATATTAAATCATATACACATAAGAAATAATCAGAAACAAATATAAAGTAAACCCAAAACAAATTTACCATACAGTATAAGCTGCAATGTCTCCATCCAATTTTATTTAATCATTTAAACTGCATTAGCATTCCACACCAGTCCTGCTCATATTTTATGGCAAGAAAAACATAAGGCTTTCCATAAGGTTTCTAAACTTTATAATCTCTATAGGCTTCAAACTGAATAGAACCCCCCATTATTGGCTACACACTGAATTTTCAACCCTTGAGCTCTGACCTGAATGATGGCGTGGAAGAAACAAACTCCAAAAATGATCTTTCTCCATTTTCTGCCAAGGATGTGTTCCTCAAAGAACATACTGCTGATCTCAGTAAAGGCGCGTCTCACATTGGCACGGAGACCCTTTGGGGGCTCGTTAGTAACCTACCATCACATTAACAAAGGCTCATTAGTTCCCTGGCAACACAAGCATATTAACAACAACACAAAAATTAGAGCCAAAGACAAAATAGAACTGCTAAAATTCATAAACTAAGTCACAAACTCTAAAAGCCTGGCTGCTTAAAGACATCTATGCCACTGCACTTTCATTATAATTATAATTCAATTATAAACTACTATTGGTTCTAGTGATTTGGTAAAGTTAGGGTTTAATTGATAGGGACGTGAGCACAGGGGTGTTAATGTATTAGGTTGAGAGTGAATAAAATATGAAAGCGCTCCTCCTTGTGAAGTGTTATCTTCTTTTTGCAGGAGTGTGTGACTGTGTTAGTGTGACTAAAATTTTAATTTGATATACATGCAGACATATCCCAGTGCTAGAAGGATGAATGACGTGTAAAGGTAAAAATATGTGCATGTCATCGCCATATGGATGCCACTGAAGCGTGAAGCTTCACTCTATACTGATGTATGTCTTCCTCCCCGAAAGATAAAAAATGAGATAAAGTTGTGAATGTGAATGCTTTCCTGAAAAATCACTACTTGTTTGTGAGCACTCACAGAACTTTATGACTATAAGTTTCTAAAGCTTTTAAGTATGTATAAGCAGGTGTGTGTCTGTGTTACCTTGACAGAGTTTTGCAATACAGTGACAGGAAACACATTGGTAGGCATGGAGCTAAGGAACAGTCTGAAGTCATCATGGATAACAGTGTCTGCAAAGGTCGTACAAGAACAGGACAACAGAAAACAGGACAGCAAAATAGCTTTATATTGGATTCACATGTGAAACACACACTCTGTAATAAAAGGTAGAAGCAGGTGCAAAACAGGTGAGTCTGTCTAAAAACAGAACAATAATATTTTCACTGAACCATACAAACAAGCACACAGACACAAATATAAACATACAAAAATAGTTTTCGTGAATCTAGTCATTCAATTGACATGTTTATTTGGCATGCCATACTGATCTAACAGTGTCAGCTTCAGAGACAAGGTTCTGGAGAAGTCATAAATAAAATAAGCATGAAATTTGGATGGATTAATAATTCTTTAAGCAGGGGTTTTATTTTTTACATTTCCTTAATATTTTAATGCAGGAGAGACAATCAAACAAATATGGTACGCTACGGTCGGCAAGATACATTTTTAAAGAAACCAATAATTTTAATAATTTCAATTAATTAATTTTATCAATAATCAAAAGTTACATTTTTAAAATGTGTTTCCTATTTCAAGCAAATGCTGTTCTCTAGAACTGTATTTTCATCAAAAAATGTTGTGTTGTGGTGAAATATGTTCTACATGAAGAAGATGTAGAAGATGATTATATTTCATATTACTACTGTTTGTATATGAAATATTACTGTTTTATTTTGGATCACATAAATGCAGACTTGGTGAGCATTAGAGACTTCGAAAACACAAAAAAAAAAATTTATTGATATTAAACAATGAATGACTCTCTTGGGGTTGTAGGGGTCCCTGCTGAAGACCCCTAGTTTAAAGGACTAGGCTACAAAGCAAGACCTCACTTATACACACATACAAACTAACCAGGTTCAGTGAAGGTTTTGATGAGCTCTTCCATTGCCAGCATCCAGGACACAGCAAGGTGACAGTTTTGCAGGAAGATCCAGTTGCCAGTCTTCAGAGCTTCCATTATCATCTTCTCCGCAATAGGCCCCTGACCCTGACCCAGCGAGATTGATTTCACCCTGCAATACAAGAAACTCAAAATAATTGCAAATGTACTGGATTTGCCAAAGTTTGTCAGATCTATCATTGTTACTACAATTATTTCAGATACACCCATGCCCAAATGACATATTAACACACACACACAAACACACACACACACAAACACATGCATGAAAAAAAAAAAAAAAAAAAACACTTTACTTTTCAAAGAGTCTCTTTGTATTTAAAGGGATTTTTGGCTATCCAAAACTAATACAAGTCCTTGACAGTAGGTGAACCTTTTGAAAATGTGTTTCTTGTGGCTTTGTTGGAATGACTAATAAATCAACTGTTCTTATAGTTGGCAAGCAGAAGTAACCGATAGTACCATCCAGGCTCACTTGCAAGACTGAAAGTAATGGGAATACAGGAAATTGGCAGCAGTGTGAGCTAGAAACAGTGTCTTGAATTTAATTCTATCATATTCTGGCAGCCAGAAAACGATCTGAGCAGAGGCGTGACATGAAAACATTACAGAGGGTTAAAAACCATTTGAGCAAAAGGATTTTGGAGCCACTCTAGGAATATGGAAGACATACTGTATAGCAAACAAGAATAGAATTCCAGACAACATGGATGAGAAAATGAGTAAAGTAGTAGTTAAATAAGGCCACTGCTATCGTAATGTGGTCCATAAGAGCATCCCAGGATGACACCAGGTCATGATACAAACTAGGACGCAATAACTATGTGACCTTTGAATGAGAGAGAGAGAAAGAGATTTGGTGAGGGATGTCATGGCTGAATGAAAGAAAAACTCATCACAATTACCGCTGAGGTGATCAAATTTGATATGTCGGCAAGGCACATACATAGGAGGAGGAAATTACTGTATGTGTACTGCTGAATGTAATGAGCACAGCAATGCTAAAAGAAGAATGGGATCTGAACTAGAAGTGAAGTGTAGGCAAAAGAAGAATAGAGGTCCAAGCACTGATCCCTGTGGTACCCCGGTTTTGAGCAAAATATGAAGAGTGTAAGCCTTTCTTGCAGGAGAACCAGGGCAGCAAAGAAACCATCTTCATAAATATCACATATTGAAGTTTTTTTTTTTTTTTTTTTGGAGATCTGTTTGTAGCTACCTGAAACATGTATAACACATTCAATATGAATGAATATGTTCAGCAGAAGTTAATGTACAACTTTGAGTATTCAATCATGTATGTGTGTACTTACATGTGCCACTTAACTGGGAGTTACATTTGGGAAGCGAGTGAGAAAACGCTGTATAAATGTCACAATGCATGTACAAGTACCTATCTTGGTATCCTCTCTCATTGGCAAACCGCTGGAACGCTCCCATTGGATCTGAGCCTGTGCTTAGAATAAAGACCAGGGGAATGGAAGGAGACATGTCTGCATACAGGGTTGCAAGATCCACAGGGGGATTCTCCACAAATTGTTGTCCCAGACCAATGATAACAAACTCAGTCACTGCAAACACAACCTGAAAACACACAGAGTAAGAGACCTGAAATACATTTCAATGAAGCCATACCAGCTGACAACGATACATAATTCAAGCAGACTTACAAGAAACTTGACACACACAGAAACCGTAACACATACACACAAACAAATCACAGCTTCTTAATATCAAAGCATATATGCTGGTCTGCTATTAAGCACAATACAGGAAAAATACAACAGCTAGGGAGTCATTTGAAAAGCTTAAAGGCATTCAATAAACTACCACTCAACTCATTTATTAATTCATTTATTCATTTTTTTTTCAACTCTGCAACTACTACTTTTATTCAGCTGAAAAGTCAGAGCTGTGAGATGTTAACTCAAAACTGTTTGAATTGATCTGAGAATCAGTGAATTTTACTCAGAATTGCAAGAAATAAAGTCAGAATAGTGAGTTCTGGCAGTCTTACATAGTAAGTCAACCTTCTTTCTTTCTTTCTTTATTTCTTTCTTGCTTTCTTTCTTTTTTACCTTCTCCTCCATAAAACTCTTGATGAGAATGAGTTTCTGGAAGGCCCCAAGTCGCTGATTCCAGTGACCTCTGACCTGTGGTTGTTTCTCAGAGGGTATGTCTTCTGAGAAAGGATGGAGGTCAGTAACATACCCATCCCACTGTTCGGGGTTTATTGTTACCTCTAGTTGCCCTGAGAAAAAGAGACAAGGAAAAATAGCATTAAGATAAGAATTACTGTACGATTTCCATTTTGTGATTGATGCTTTTCAAGAAACGGTGTAAGTATGAGCCAGTGATGTTTTAATGAAACAGGAAGAATATACCCAGTTTGACAGATATAGGTGTGGATATGATCTCCTTTTTAATGCCATGAAAGCATGGTAGTCGGTCTTCTAGATTACAACAAGTCTCCCAGGCAAAATCAGACAACCATGGCACTTCTGGCTTCTCTGGCAATTCCTGCAGAGGAAGCAGGAGTGTTATCATCAGAAAATGTGTGTGTGTTTGTGCATAAGGCTGCATAAGTAATATTTCATCGTACTGATGTCAGAAGCCATCAAAGAGCATGAATTGAGATTAACACACTTGTTCACTCAACTAATAAAACTTCACAAAAAAATTACCTACAAGAAAGCATATTGAATTATTACACTTTTTTCTTCTCTTATTTCTCTCCCCAGAAAATTTCCCTCTTTTCCATAATTTCTAAACCATATTAACATCCTATACCGAGAGGTTCATAAATAACAGAACACAAAATATAACCATCAAGGTTTATAAAATTTGGTAAATGAGAAATGTTTTACTTAACGCAACCTCTCATGTAATTTATAAATGGTTATTCACACGATTTGAGTTTCATTCAAGTCCCTAATTGCACTGGAATCAAGTTTAAAATTTAGGACACACGATTTGAGTTTCATTCAAGTCCCTAATTGCACTGGAATCAAGTTTAAAATTTAGGATTACCCATGAACAATAGCAACAGAGATGCTTTCCTTAGTAACAGAACAGAACTGTACTCAGTTTACTGAAATACACACAAAAATATATTGCTTCAAAGCACAGTAAAACAAAATAACAGCTTGGGTCATTAGAGAGATGCCTTTTTAATGGGGGCAGAGACCACAGGCCCCTGAGGAAAGGGAAAAATGTAAAAACAGCTCTACAATCTAACAATTAACACAATTAAATCCCATTCATGACCTGTAGAAGGATAACTGCCTTCTATAGAATCAGAATAAGAACTCACATACATAAGTACTCTCACACACGCATGCACGCATGCACACACACACACACACACACACACACACACACACACACATACACACACAGGTATTTTTTCTTTCTCTGCAATCACATATGCCTTTTCAACCTCCCTGACCTTCTCCATTGCTCCAGCTCCTCGCAGAAAGTACTGCCACTCCTGCTGGGAGATCTCTCCCCTCTGCATCATGATCTCCACACACAGCATGAAGCTGTAGATGGCCTTGTGCTGCTCAAAAAGGCCACGAGACACATTCTTGTAGGCGCTCAGCAAAGTCTGATCCAACAGGATCTGTAGTCTCATGCTCAGATCTCTGTGCTTCTCTGATGACTCAATAGTGTTGTTGAACAACTGCAAAGACATTTCAAGGAAATTCTCAGGGAATGCATGAATCGTATACATTAAATGCACTGAAAGTCACTTTGAGTCTGGGGGAAAGTCTGGGGTCTGTAAATATTTCACAATATTACTGTTGTTATTGTATGTTTGATCAAATAAATGCAGCTTCGGTGACCATAAGACAGTTAGTAAAAGAATTTTAAAAATCCTTCAGATCCCAAACTTTTAAATAGTATTGTATATACAAAAGTAAAGAAAAATAAAGCTGGGTTTATTTTTTATTTAATTTAATTAATGAATTAATCAATAATTCTTTTTTTATATTACATCCTGAAATAATATTCTAGAATGTCTGCTCTAAATTGAAATTACCTGTTTAAAGTACTTTAGGGAGAACTGGTACATGGGGTCAATCTCAGACAGGCTGGCAATGACAAAGTACATGATGGAGCCACGTGTGGCAACTGGGCGATATTTCTCTCTGGCTGCGTTGATCATCTCCTCTGTCGTCTCCGCCTCCACCAGCCGAGATTTAATGGCCTGAGATGTCACCTGTGCAACAGAAAAGAGGATAAATTGTCAGCAGATCAGCTTGATGTCAAATGTAAGTGTTATACTCCAAACAGAGACAAATATAATGACTCAACAGCTTGATGTGTTTATAAAGCATCTTAAAATGCAAAAGGAGCTATAAAGCCGTCCACATTGACAGCAGTATCAGCGTCGCAGAGACACATGAAACTGTAGCAGAGGTGTCAGACAGAGACAGAGCTGTTTTTGCCTTTAAAACAGATCATTTTCGTTCATCTATCAATCTATCCGTACCTCCCATTCAGCCTTTCATTACTCTCTGTGGGCGGCGGAAGGTTGACAGTTACTTTCAATCTGATTCTCCAAAAACAACTTCTGTTCACTAAAATTTGGCACAAACACACTATGTGTCCACCAAGTGAAAGTGCCATTTATTAGTAAGCGGCATCTATTCTGGTTTTGCAGCTGATTCACTAAAGAAATTATGCAGATCAAGTACTTTTTTCTATAGTTTCACATTATAGAATTTTACAGAAATTATTCAAAAATATGGTCAAATGCTCATGCTGAATTGCTTGTGATAGTGACACAAGAGGAATGTTTTTCCATTTCCAAATCCTATAACAAATCCTCAGAAGAAAAAGATTAAAATGTGTCAGCCCTCATTGCCAAATGTTCACATAATCTTTTTAGTTGACTGTGACATTTGCATTGTTTGTGAAGTAAACCTCTCCTTTTTGTATGCAGCAGTCATTAGCATAGCAGAAAAAAGGTTTAATGACAATTATTAGATAAACAGTGGCAACAAAAATAGTCTGGACACTTAAAATAAATAAATGTCATTGAATTACATAAATTATCAAACAAAGTGGCTCTGCAAACAAATGATGCAACTCCTTTTCAGAGCTAACTTCAGTTTTGTTAGATTCCTTTCCAATATATATATATATTTTTAAGTGAATGTTGGTAATAAAAACTTATATTACAAAACAATACTTTTATTCAGGAATGATTCATTAAATTGATCAAAAGTGACATTGAAGAAAAATTAATTTTGTTCTTTTGAACTGCATTTGTCAGAGAACCGTTTTTCAATCAAAAGGTTTTCTGAGCACCAAATGGCTGCTGAAAATTCACTTTAAAACAAGATATATTTTAAGCAATTAAAATAGAAAACAGTTTATTAAACAGTATTTTACATTGTAATAATATTTCACAATATTACAATTTTGACAGTATTTTCATCAAATAAATGTAACCTTGGTGAGCATAAGAGACTTCAAACCCCAAACTGAACGGTAGTGTATGAATTCATATTGCTTAAGGGTAAACAAAGGTTAAAATAACATCTGCTGCTGCTTTTATAAATAATTACTGGCCTACTGATGTCTATTACTCTGCTCACTAAGTATTTAAATGCCATCTTCACACTAAAACTACTATAGATCAGTAAAAAACACATAACTATGCCCTCTCTTTAAACTTCTGACCCCAAACCACTGACCTTTGACTCTTGTAATGTTTGTACAAGCTCCTCGTTGTCGAGGATGTTGCCCTCAGAGGTAAAGAGCAGTTTGAGAATTCGGTCCTCAATGGCTTTTAACTGGTTCCGGTCTGCATTGATGCGAACGATCAGCTGGCTTCTCTGTTCTTCCAAGTCAGGACGCTCCAGGCGAACTACATCACTGGGTATAGACAAAATTAAACAATCAAAACAAGTCAATCAAAATTTTACACAGTGGTAATTGGCAAGAGGTATATTATTTAAACAAATAATCATCATAAATATCAAATAATATTTTATGTTAGACAACATTATGTAATTATGTCAACTAATGTCAACTACTGTAATGAAATGTGTTTGCATATGATGCATGTTGTAAATAGAAATGTGTCTTTGTTGACCAGCTGTGATTGGACCACCTACGATGGGTGGTAGTAATAAGTAAAAGTGTATTTCTCAAATATATGTCTTATAGTTCAGACAATAGATGAACAGATGAGAAAATACAACAATAATAAAGTCTATGACAATGTAGGATTTGAGCCAGAGGATGACGGTTTTCATATCCATTGACCGTGATATAAAAAGCAAAGACAGAAACCTACAACTCTTACATGCATTATTCCATCACTCCTTGCTTTTAGAAAAATAAACACCTCTGATTCAGCTACTGTCTCCTAGGTGAATATTTTAGACTTCTGGAGGACTTAAATTTTCTTTTTCCTAAAATTGCAAGTTATTGCATTGGACTAAAACATACTGACTTTGCGCACACATGGTTTAACAACTTCCCACCTTGTTACACTTCACATAAAAATGAACGGCCTACAAAACAAATTGCTTATACATTTCTTAATTTGCTATATTATTAACATATATTGGATTCAGTATTATGTGCCTTATGTTTTTGAATGAACATTGACAAAATTATCCACAAATAACGCTTTCTTCATAAGGTTCATAAGCTCAGATCAAAGAATCCTATGACCAACCAGTTTCAAAAAGAGATATAAAACCTGTTATAATTGAAACAAAAAAGACTTCACAAAAACATTGAATCCAAGATTTGTTGACAATATAACATTGTGAGAGATTTACAAGCATTTTTGACTGGAAACATCAAATTAGGTAAAAGATAAAATTTCCAGCACAGCCAAAATGTTAACTTGTGTTTTTCTTTATAGCAGATTTGAAAAAGTTTTAAACTCAACATCATGTTTCTCATGTTTGCTTTTTGTTTTTAAATTGAATCTGAATATTCAAAGCACGGGACTACCTGAGGATTTGATCTTCCAGTCCAGACTTGGTAACAGTGAAGTTGATGATGGTCACTTTGATGCACACCTGGCACAAATAAGACACAAAGCAATTATGGACGTGTAGCTTAAAGGGGTCATATCATAACTTGTACAGTATCAACATTAACTGAAAGCAAGCTACATAAATAACTTGTTCTGGTTTTCTTCACCCTGTCATCATTTAGACATTAACGAGATAACACTGGTGGCTCTGAGAAAGGCAGAAAATCCTTCAAATTTGAATTATTAAAACAAAAATTGACCTGTGATTCCAAATAGCACAGACATGTATTCTTTAGGGGCTTGTAAATAATGATTGGCATTATCTGCTAAATGTATCCCATAAGAGATGCTACCTTTCCTCTCTAAAAATCCTCTAGAGGCACACTTTGTGCTTTGATTGGCCCTATGTGCTTTGTATTTGCTGTCTGTCTGTGAGAATGTTTCTTTAGTCCAGACTGGTCTGTCAGCACAGCTCATCTCTCTTCATATAAGCTGAAATGACAGGTCTGTCCTGTCTCTAATGCTTGAGCTTACAACGGCACATCCCCATTTGACAGGCAACCGTATCTGGTGGTGTGCTCTCTGCTTGCTGCAAGCACTATTGCCCGTGGCCTTGTCTGTTATGATTGCTAGGGCATTGTCTCTTGGCAGGTGGGCTCTGATCCGCATCTACCCCAGAATATTGCAGTGAGAGTTGATATGGCATGGAGCCAGGGAGGGATTGGTGCACAAGGTGTTGCCACAACAGATATGTGAAGGGCTGGTGCCAGCCGTGTCCACTTTGCTACCGTGCCAAATCTAGTTGACCTTAAACAGGTGTCAACCTTGATCCCAGAATGCCTTCTAAAATCCCCCCTGCCATTTGCACAATAGTCTGAAAGGATAAATTAACAACGAGCTGCTAATGAAACACTGACAGTAATTACATGTAACAAAAAGACTGTGGGGGTCAGACATCTGCAGGGAAGAATGAATTATCAGTCACATACTGGGGTTGGAAAAAGTCATGTGAACACCTTGGAAATGGATGATATTTCTTACTACCACAATTTGCTTTTAATACAGACTCCAACCTTCTCAGAATATATTAATATGCAAAATTTTGAATAGTCTCCAGTAGAATGCTGTATAGCAGAACATCTGCTTGCTTCAGAGATATTGGAGATGGGAATCTGTTTCTCACTCTACTTTAAGAACTGCCCACAGTGGCTTGATATTATTCAATTCAGGTGAACTGACAAGGCCAGGGCAGATATCGAAGTTTATCTTGGTGCTCCAACTGTCCAGGTTTCATGATCATGACTTTATATTTTCGCATTTTAGCACTGGTGTCTGTGATTAAAGTTTTAGCAATTGCAGCTCTTTCATGGATGTTGTGAAGTTCCCTGTTTTCGGTTTTTGTGAAAACATGGTCTTCTGGGTGAATATTGAGGTTTGCTGTCACTTCTGCTGCAGTAATGTTGTGTTGTTTGGACACAATCCTTCTAAGTGTTTGATGGTGCCTTTGATTAACTTTCAGTTTTTTGTTTTTAATTTTTCTTCAGAAATATTGCCATGCTTTTTGACGCAGTCATAATCGTAAAGAGTGTCGTTCTTAAAACACCTTTTGCATCTTTTGCTCAGACTCATACACATACCTCTGGGAGGTAGTGGGGATTGGCCATTTTGGTGGTCATGTAGAATCGGAAGTTTTTATCATAGTCAATGTCAGAATCTCCAAGTCGGATCAACGTTCTGCCACCTAACACAAACGTCTGCTTCAGAAGAATGGGCTCCAGAGCAGGGTCCAGAGTTTCTTTTAGCTGTAAACACAAATACTGTATAAGTGAAATGCATCATATTTGTTCATTTTGCAGTTATGATAAATATTCAACATTCAGTTTCATTTTTATGTTAGATCTCTTGGTATGGTCTCTTGGTACAGATGTCTGGTCCTTGTTCTTAAAACTGATCTAAAAATAGATGCTAGGGGAAAACTATAAGCCTCAGTTGTCAGCAGTGAAAACAAACATGACTGAAACTAGATTCATCAGAAAATCACATCTGGCAAGAGTCAGAACTAATATACTCACTATCGAATTACTCATTTAAGACTGAAATAAACCATTCAAAGTCAATCAGATATCAGTTTTCAGTTCCTATCAACTCTAATCCGTAATTTTAAATATTTAAATTCTTATTTCAGCAATGTATTTGTATTTACATTTGACTACAAAATTTCAAAAGTGAAAGAAGGGTCAAAGTTTACCTCCTCCAGAAGTACAGGCATGCCCAGCCGGATGGCGTTCTCAAGTGTACGGAGGAAACCTGCATCGGTAAGCTTGATCACCTTTAAACCATTCTTTGTCTCTTTAGACCGTATCCAACGATTTGCCTGGATATAAAATGTAAAATCCTGCATTGCATGACTGTAAAAAGCCAATGTGGCATAACCATAAACAAAAAAAAAGGTAATAACAGATTTCCTTAATTCTTGAATACATGTGAGAGTACGTCATCATGAATAACCCATTAATATCAGTTTTTTTGTTTACTTTTTTGTCACATGCTTTTTTTCATTATGACAGTTACATGCCTATGTATGATGGCAATTTAGTGTAATGTAAAAAAAACAACAACAACAACAAAAAAAACGACTATGAGAATAAAGTCATAATATTTTAAGAATAAAGTCAAAATTACGAGAATAAAGTTGTAGCAATACAGGAATAAAGTCATAAAATTTTGAGAATAAATTCAAAATGATGAGAATTAAGTTGTAGCAATTACAAGATAATTAAATATAATATTTTAAGAGAATAGCCTATATTGCACATGCAAAGGGGCACCAGGAGAAATTCCGGAGGCCTGGCAACTGATTTGAATATATGTGGTACTATTAGCAGAAATCATCCCATATACTCGCAAGATCAGTATGCTTAGAAATAATATTTCACATATTCGAATACATTCATTAGCCTATTTGTGGTGCGCCACCCACCCAATAATTGTAATAAGCTTTGTGCTTTTGGTACTTTTAATATAAAACGCAGTCTCAGCTTTCAAATTCTCTCAGTTTAATGGTGAAATACAAACAATATGTCTTACAATAATGTGTATTTCCCGCTATTTAATGTGGCTTGACAGATCGCTGTATTAACCTCAGTTTAAGCAGCATTTTGAATCAATTATCTTTTCAATTACAATGAGACATTGTTTCATTAAATTATACTGTTTTTTATGCCTTCTGATGTTCCTTCATGTTTATATCATTCTATAACTTGTAATAAAGAGGAAAAACATTTATAATTTGTATTTTGTGATAAAACTGACAGAATTTGAAAGCTGAGCTGTGTTATTTTAAAAGCAACAACACACAAAGCTTATTGCAATTACTGGGTGGCTGGCACGCTACAAATAATGAATGGATTTGAAGACGTGAAATATTATTTCCAATCATTTATTATACTGTGAATAAAACATCTTGTGAATAGTCACTTAACATTATTTACCTCATAAAAGACAACAAAATAACTTAAATTAAGGAGTAGGAGACCACTTCAACCTTTTGAACGTTTTATTACTGTTTTTAATTAAATACATTGAACATTAACGTTATTCACACAATATACTGGCCTTGCTACCACTTTATTCTCGAAATATAATGAATAACTTTCTATTGCTACGACTTTGTTTTTTGACTTTATTCTCATACTATGACTTGAGTACACAAGTATATTTGTGCATGTATGTGTGACAGAGAGACGTGGAGAGAAAGACAGATAAACAGAAACATCTTTATCAGATGAAAAGGATGTGACAGATGTCCTGTTGTAAAGAATCTGGGTTCAGAAATATAGTATTGTACTATATTGAAATGTGTGTGTGTGTGTGTGTGTGTGTGTGTGTGTGTGTGTGTGTGTGTGTGTGTGTGTGTGTGTGTGTGTGTGTGTGTGTGTGTGTGTGTGTGTGTGTGTGTGTGTGACGTGCATCTAAGCATTATGCCACTATACAGAGTGGAGATGAGTTGAGTGTAGACTGTTTGTGTCATGGTTTTTGTGTGTATGTAAATGTGTGACAGTCTGATGTTTGAATGTCTGTTTCAATCTCTCCAAAAGACAGAAGTCTCCCAAGAGAGACAGCCAGATGGAGAGAGACTAAAAACAAATGACAAGAAAGAGCAGAGGAAAAAAGGATAACGTCGGCCAAATGTGCTGAAACCCGAGGACAGTAATGAAAATGGAGAGGTTGGAATGGGAGAAAGATATCGGCAAGGTAATGCAGGGAGGCTGGTTGTTTTCCTATTTGGGTTGCGAAGGCTGTTCTTTGAAACACTGTGACACCATCTCTAACCAACTGAACAACACTCTGCTATTAAAGATGCCCTTCACCTGACACACTCATTTATTTCCTGATGACACGGGCTACATGAAAAGCAAAACTGGAATCCATAGAGAATAGATCTATTGAGGGTGCAAGAATTATACCGCAAGCATCTTTAAATAAGTCAGTCTAAATTTAGCTCCATGTTACTTCCATATGTAATTTAAAAATACATTACCATTCCAAAGTTTGGGATCACTAAGTTTTTTTTGTTTTTGTTTTTTTTTTTTCAAAGAAATTAATACTTTATTTCTGATGGCAGTAAAAACATTTACAATGATACAAAAGGTTTCTATTTGAAATAAATGCTGTGCTTTTGACCTTTCTATTAAAGAAATCTAGAAAAAATGTACTACAGTTTCAGAAAAAATATTACGCATCACATCTGTTTTTAAATATGATAATTACAAATGTAACTTAAGCACCAAATCAGCATATTCGAAGGATGTCTAAGGGTTTATGTGACACACATCACTTAACCAACCTACTCCAACACAAAAATAAATCACAAATGAAAAAAAAAAAAAAAAAAAAAAATCAATAAAAACAAAGAATAATAACACATGGGATAAACATGGCCAAAAACATGGAATGCTGTGTAAAAATATAAACAAACAGACATTCAGTATGTACACAGTATAATACTCATATATAGTGTGTCCATACTAAAACTTATAAATGACCAATTACCAATGTGCAAATGTAACAAAAAATTGTCAAGCACATCTGTAAAACATGGTAGTTGTCAAATGTGCACGAGAGATATAGTCAGTGTTGTATATTAATGGAATGTACTGTAGTGTCTGGTGTCATGGGCATTTTTTTGTAATTCTGCAGTCTCTTAACAGTGTCTACAATAGGAATTCAGAGTGCTTGAGGGAAGTAGCTCATCCTGAGCCTATCCATGCTGGCCTCAGTTGCAACAGTGGGGAAAGTCTGTGGTTAGGCTATTATAAATGATGACACTATCAAGTTTGCATGTGGTAAACTATAATGATCATCTTGAAACAGTGTGTGGCAGCTGCTTTGCCTGCCAGAAAAAGAACCTATTAGTTTCCTTTCAACCTGAAAATAAGCTGTTTTTGAATGAACTGATCCATCTTAACCCTTTCATGAAGAGATTCATTACTTTTAATGGTTATGTGAGGCACTGGGGCTGGAAACTATATTGTTTATTACTATATATTAGACTATATTTAATTATTAAATAAAAATTTGTTCTTGTGCCTTGCCTTGCTAAGGCACTAGAACACAGCATTAATGGAAAGTTTGGAACTGTTAGAGGTCACCTGATCTTGGGGGTCAATCATGAGAGGCCAGCGGCGTCCCCGCATCACAAGGATTCCATTCTCTGTGGAAACATTATCCCGCGGCAACCCTTCAGCATTCCACAGTCGGATCTCGTAGGGATCTCCTAGAATGCTGATAAGACTGAAGTTGTCACTGATTGGGATTCCCAAGTTTTGACAGCGTGTGATCCAGTGATCTATAAGCTACATGACACAAAAAAATGCTCATTAATCAAATTCACATAGTATTCTGAAAGCTAAGGGGGAACTCTGTTATGATGTGTCATAGTTCGGTAAGGTGGGCATTTGACATAGGTCATGATTAAGAGAATAAGACAGGATTGACTTTAAAGACTTGCCAGATCATGTAATATACTCCGTGGCATTTTAGAATTAAGGCATGCTGTGGAATGAGAAAAGCTTGTGATTTAATACACTACCAGTTGTCTGTAATGGGAGGTGAAAGCTCCGTAATAAGCCACACATGCAGCAGCGATGAACACATTTCCAATGACGTTGTGGATCTCCTGTTCAAAAAAAGTAATGCTTTCCTGCCATCGCACCTGCTCGTCTCCCAGAGCAGATGTTAACTTTCCCGACCGACCCAGACGTACTTCGGTCAGAACCCTGGTTTTATCTGCAACCCACACACAAACACAGATAAACATACACACATATACGCAAACTGTGTGGCAGCTTAAAAACAGTTCACTGTGATTTTAAAGTCCATCTTGTGTCAACAGTTCCTTAAAAATCCCATCTAAACTGGTCCAGGCTTTCATAAGATTAATCAACTAGTCATTTCGACAACCTGACTAGTATACATAGAAATATTTACTTTTGTACATCCCTAATAAAAACAACATGAACACTTCACTCATACACACAAAATCCCACAATTACTGAACCCACACCATATACAGAACACTGCAGAGATAATGTATTTTAGTAGGCCAAACCATAAGTTAGCATCACACTAGTTACCTCAAAAAATACCCAATTGGATTTTTTACAATGGCCTTCCATTGGATTATTGCAGAATAATACAACCCTCTGCGACCAAAATGTTTATGATTCATTATATCGTGTTCATCATGATAATCTTCACAAATGATCACAGCTGAATTGTGAAGTCTATATACAGTTGGCATAAATAAAAAGCTGAATGAAGGCTATAAACCAACTACACAGTGGTTGCATGACATCACTATCACTAAGTTTCTAACAACTCTTAAATATTTTAAATATTAGAAAGTTAGAATAGACCAAAAGAATGTGAGTCAGTAAAAGCAAACTAGGGAAAAGATGAGTTTTAGCATGCAAAAATACATAATTCCCTGCAGCACTCTTATTTGTTATAAATGTAAATTTAATTCACTTGACTTTGCACAGTAATCCAAGAATAACCATTCTTCAATCCTCTACTCAATTCCATTATCCTTTTTTTTTAATCCCTTTATTTGGCCCCAACACAATTTCTTGCTTTCTGTTATTGCATTATTATCATTAAGCACACTTAGTGATACATTTCAATAAATTCAATAATTATGCAGTCGTGGAAGCTATCTGTCTCTTCATCTGTCTCTTTTTTTCTCACCCAGCATCTCTTTCTCAGCCACACCGGACTCAAATTGCTCCTGTAAAGCTTTGATTTGGTTCTCCACTTCTTGTAGTTTTTTCTGCTTTTCTTTCAAGGTGGACATTGTTGCATCTAACTCGGCCTGATAAAAACAAACAAAAAAATTAATAATAACAGCAAACAATACACAGTTACACATTCATAATGTATAATTCAAAATAATCTATGTATCAACACAAAAAAATAATAATAATAAAAATAACCAGACTCACCTGAGCAGCAGCCAGTTTCTCACGTTTGGGCCCAACCTCTTTCAGAACTCTTGAGTACAGGTCCATGGCTCTAACCCACATACACATGGACTTGCAGGCCTTGGACACTTTTTCCACTTTCTCAGGCACAAAGTCTGGATTAGTAATGTATTTATGTAGCTTCTGAAGAATCTGAGGTTTGATATTGTCCTTGTCATAGTCCATTAGCTTTTTCAGGAAGTTTCCATCACCCAGGAGCTGCTTTGCACTGAACATGTTGAGTTTAAACTCCACTAATCTATGGAATGATAGGAAGTGAAGTCTACAACTACTGTAGAAACTAAAACAATAGGTTTCCCTAAGCTCAAAGCATGAAAAGCCAGTTTGTCACTATGAAATATAGACTATTTAGACTACTTGGAAATGGTATCTATGTTACCAATTATTTTTCAGAAAGTGCAATTCAGCCAACTGCCTTATTTGTAATAACTGAATAAAATGACGAATGTCCAGTTTAATGAAAAAAGAATGTACAGTGAAGTCTTTTTAGTTTTAAAATCCTACAAGGCTCGTCTGAGTTACTTTAAAGTGTATATTGTTCTTTTATTTTGGCAAATTATTATAGTTGGTAATATCTGAATGTTCAACATATTACAACACCTCCACATCCTCTCCACCAATCTCTTAATTACATTATTAGATTTTACACCAGCTGGATGAGTACGCACCTGGAAATATAAAACAATGGCAATTATTGTAACAGAGGATTTAACGCAGGTGATTTCCAGACCAGATCACATGATATTAATTCATAAATATTTAACACCTGAAAACCAGGCAATATAGCCAAGGTGTCTAATTTTATACTGGAGTTAATATTTTAAAATGTTAATATAGAGCAATAAAAAGTCTCTCATATTAAACAGCACACTGTAATATTAAGAAGTAATATTACAAGTCATTATGTTAAAGTCAATACAAAATGTTCACTTCCGTAATGTTAAATATTTCCCAGTAAAACTGGATATTCAATACAAAAAGGCCTGATTTTATCCAACGGAAATTAATTGGATCATGAAAGTGGACTATCATTAGCAGAATAATTAAAAAACAAAATGTAGAATAACAAACCAAAACAAAACAAAGAACAACATTAGCAGAATAATTAAAAAAAAAATGTTCAATGTTGAGTTTAAACTCCACTAATCTGCCACTTAGATACAGCATAGGTTTAATATCATGAGCAAATTGAACAATTAGAAGGATAAAAGAACTGCAGAGAGAGAGGGAGGTGGAGAGACAGAAACACAGATTGTTCAGTCTGTGTTATGACATTTTAAACACCCATTAAATTGCTGTCTTATAAAGTGAATAATGAGTAGCTCTGTGGTAGATGATGATGATGATGATGATGCTGAAAGTAAGGAGATGAAGGAGTATGAGATTTATGACTGAGTCAAAAGAGCACAGATGCTCAACAGTCAGACAAGCTGATGTTAATATGGCCAGCACATACGGAGTCACACTGTGGAGGGTCTCAGAGCCGGAGGGGGTTTGTGTGAGAACATGTTTATCTGCAGCTAGATTAGATACCTAAAAAGATTTAATACCAAAATTTCATGAACCTGGATTAAAATCATATCAGTGCCTCTACACTTTAAAAGAAACAAGAAACAGTTTGTAAAGGTCACAAAAAAAAAAAAAAAAAAAGTAATTTATACTTAAAATTTTAAGTGTAACTAAGTGTACACCCACTTGTTCCAAACCTGTATGAGTTTCTTTCTTCTGTTGAACACAAAAGAAGATATTTTGAAAACTGTTGGGATCCGACTGAGCACCATTGACTTCCATAGTATGGAAGACATACAGAAGACAGAAGAAAGAAACTCATCCAGGTTTTGAACAAGTGGGGGGTGAGTAAATGGTGACAGAATTTTCATTCTGAGAGTGAACTACTCCTTTAATTTAGGTTTCTTTAGATAAGTCCTATCATCTATCTCATGCTCAATGCGATGGCAATGTAGCTCTTTTTTTCTCTGCAAGCCTGGCAGGCATGAGTAGGAAAGGCGTCTGATCACAGCCACATTATCTTAGATTAAATGTGATTCTGCACAGTCCCCCTGGAGCAACATAGGGTTAAATATGCATGCAGTCATTTTTTCACCATTAAAAAGTTTTACCCTTGCAGAAATGATTGTACTATTAATAAATAGGTATCAATCCTTTAAACTCACATGAGATGAAGGTCTAGCCTATAAATTTTATGATAATATAATATAATATAATATAATATAATAAATATAATATAATATAATATAATATAATATAATATAATATAATATAAAATAATATAATATAATTAGGGCTGTCAAATGATTAATCGCGATTAATCACATCCAAAATAAAAGTTTTGTTTACATAATATATGTATGTGTACAGGGTATATTTATTATGTATATATAAATACACACACATAAATTATATATTTAGAAAATATTTACATGTATATACATTTATATATTTATATTCTTATATTTTATATTATATATAAATATATTTAATATATAAACATAACATATTCTTCTTAAATATATACATGCATGTGTGTGTATTTATATATACATAATAAATATACACAGTATACACACATATATTATGTAAACAAAACTTTTATTTTGGATGTGATTAATCATGAATAATCCAATAGCCTTCCACTGTTCTATTAAAATAATCCAAATATAATATAATATAATATAATATAATATAATATAATATAATATAATATAATATAATATATATAATATAATATAATAATATACATGAGTGGGGTATTACTGATGTATTTTATGTTATAGAATAAAACCGCAGACAATATTTCAGGCGTTTAACCCATTCGAAAAAACCATTGACTTTGGGACGATAGAACCAGAAGTGCAAAAATGCTAAAATTTCTGGGTTTGAGGACACCTGCAGCACTGTATATAATACAATATAAAATAATATAAAGATGGAACTCACTTGTGGCTGAGCAGGATGCACACCGCCTCCATCACAGTCATGACGAGGTCTGGTGGTTTGGTGAAGACACGGATTTCTGATATGTCAGCTTTATCCAGGGCATTCAGAGCCTTGTTGGCACTGTCGAGTGCAGGCAGAGCCTCATCCAAATCACGCTGAGCATCATCCGCAATAGCTTGAGTCTCTTCTGCCTTTACCTTAGCTAAAGCTTCATCCTCTTTCACAACCCTACGCACCTACAGGTACACAGGTCCATAAGAGCAACTGTTATTGTTAGAAGATGTATTTCTTTAAAGCATTATTGAGTTCATTTCATGAAAAATCAAAACATTTTAATGTGTTTTGGGACTTCCAACATAAATTAGACATAGCATTACAAATGGACCTGAGGAGAAAAAATGGAAGTATATAAATAGGAGTTCCTGTGAAAACAGATGGGGTATTGTTGAATTATTAGTAATACACATACCTGGTCAGCATTCTCTTGATCCACAGCAAGTTTCTCCATGAGAGCATTGACATCGATTGATTTTTGTTTAAGCACAGGCTCCAGAGCAGAGAGGTCTTGCTTCATCTTATCAACTAGTTCATTTGTCTCCAGCAGTTTAGTAAGACCATTTTTCACACGGTCTCGAGCCTGTGCAAACAAACACATTATATTTTACACATACAAGTCACACATTTCTATGTTTTTCTAGCTCTGATGGATCCATTACTCTAATATATCATCCAGTTGAAATGTAGCTTACTTTAAAATTTAAAAAGGTACCGACTTTTTTTCTTGAAACTTCTTGGAAGAAATTACTTAGACTCCACAATCTTAAGTAATCATGTAACAACATCAATAATTTATGCATCTATGCATCACCCATAGCCCAGTCTCCTCACCGCCTGCAGCTGCTGTCTCTTTTCTCCCAGCATGCTCAGGTACAGGTTAATGAGCTCTAAATAAGAGGTGGGCGTTGTGTAATAGTGTCTGCGCAGTTCGGAATAAAAACGTTCCGCCATGTCAGTCACGCTAACATGGATCTCCACACACATCTCTGAAAAACACTGCTTCATCTCCTCACTGCCAAACTCCACATTCTGGAAGAAGGTCTGGGACACAGAAAGCAGTGCTTCACGGGGCCACTGAAAAATAAACATGGAAAGAAAGAGAAAATTTCCCTGACTGCACTATATCAAATATTGTAAATGCATCACAGAGTGAGCACAATTTGTTTACTGAATTGCATTTGAAAAGATCTTTTAAAAGATCATGTGTCATTTTTGGGTGCACTATTCCTTTAAATGTTAATTTCCTTTTTCTGACTTATTTATGTAACGTATTGGCTTCCAAAAGTACAAAAATAGCATGCAGATTGCACTCAAGACATTATAATAGACTATTCTTTCATTTTATTCTGCAAGAACCATAGCGGTCACCTTGAAATATGTGGGGTGAGTGTGTTTGTGTGTGTGTGTGTGTGTGTATACGTGTATACAAGTAAACAAACATACACTGATGGAAACAAATAAACAAATAAAAGCATGGTGAACAGACATATGGGCTTGCTGCTTAACATTAATGGGCAGCTGCAGTTGGCCAGCACAGAGCCATTCATCACACCCACAAACACAACGCTACAATGGACAGCACAACAAATAAAATCAACACTCTACATGCAGACAAACCACACATACACACACATACATACACACACACACACACACACACACACACACACACACACACACACACACACACACACACTTTAATTAGCAGAACACCCCTTTCAACCAAACAGCTCACAGAGGTCAGTGAACATGCGTCTCATTAGATAAGAGAATAAAACAAAGGAATGGTGGTAAAGAGAGATTGAATGATAGGTGCACAGTGTCTGTATGTGTGTAAAGACTTGAAGCCCCCTTCTCTTTTTTATAGTCATTCTATAAAAAAGTACCATTTATGTCCACAATGTCTGATGAAAAGCACTAAAAATCTAATATTAAGTGTTCTAAAATTAATTATATTGAATTATAAATATATTCTATATATAAAAATATTATTTTATTTGACTGTGATGTATTTTTATAAATATTTATAAGGCAAGGCAAGACAAGTTTAATTATATAGCACATTTCATACACAATGCTAATTGTCAATATACATGTATATATATATATATATATATATACATATATATATATATATATACATATATATATATATACATACATATATATATATATATACATATATATATATATATATATATATATATATATATATATATATATATATATATATATATATTGCATATCCATATAGCTGGTCTACTGTATAAAAAGATTGTAAATACAACAAAGATTATTGAAGTAAATTTGACAAGAAAGTACAATTTCATTGTTCCTTCTTCAAAATTTCAGGTTTAATACAATGTGTTGCGAAATAAATGTGAAATTTAATTACAAAAAAACGTGAAAAGTGAACAAAAAATTGTCTACATCAAAGTTTTTAATTATATATTTTTTATATTTATTTTAAATACAACAATTGCTGATAAATTTGTTGAAAAATAGATATTGGTTTTTATTATTATATTTATTATGTTAAATTCTATTTTATTTACATCTGTGAATTTTGATTCCCTCATCACCCCAACACATTTTTTTAACATAATACTACTTTCATTTTAAATGGCATAATGAACAGAAAGTGAACATTTACATTTTCCGGAGATTCTATTCAATATTCTAACAGAAAAAACTGATACGGATTTACACTATATCAGCACTCTTGGAATGTCGCTCACTCAGATTCAAGGAACGGAACTGTTATATAATAGATTTTATTAATTTATCTTGAGATAGCAGTATGCATATTTTTACTTAAAACATTCTTTGGCTATTTCTCTCTCCATTTCTCTCTCTCAGGGCCTAAACCAACACCAGTAAAAAAAAATAAAATTGTTATGCCTTTAGACATGAGCAAATCAGCTACTGACAAGAGCCCTGTTCCCAACCATGATTACTGTGAAAACAGAGAACTGAAGCAATGGACTTGTAGGGGTGAGTAAGGGCGGAATGCATAAGTAGCCTTTTTAAAGTATATGTATGAGCAAAAATGAGAGTTGCTCCTTATCATCTTGGTATACTGCTGCCTGTCTTGCATAAGTGACTCTTTAATATGTATATTAAGGACTGGGGTAGCAATTTCCCTTATCAATGTCCCATGCCATTACTGGACAGATTGGCCATGGAGAATAAATGTGCTTATATTCCTGATGTAGACCAAAGCTAGACAGGTTTTTATATATATATATATTTTCCAGTAAAACAAAATATTTTGTTTGGTCTCATTTCATAGCTGTGTAATAAAAATAGTGTAAGAGATATATAGAGATTTGTTTTGAATTGTTTGTACAGTAGATGCTGCTCTTTTGAAATTTCATACATCAAAGAATTCTGAAAAAAAGTATAATTGTTTCCACAAAATAATAAAGCAGAATAACTGCTTTCAGTATTGATAATAATAAGAAATGTTCATGCACATCGAATCAGCATATTAAAATGGTTTTTGAAAGATCATGTAACTCTAAAGACTGGAGTAATGACGCTAAAAAATCTGCTTTGACCTGAATGGAATAAATTACCATTTGAAATATACTGAAATACTAAAAAAAGACTTTTAATTTCCAATTTTCGATTTGAATAATATTTCAAAATATCACTGCTTTTACTGTATTTTTGATTAAATAAATATCCTGATGGTCATTAAGAGCATTGAAGACTTTAAAATCCCCTAACGTTTAATCAGTAGTGTATGTACAGTATACAACACTTCAGGTGTCCATGGGTATTTCAGGATGCCTTCAGGTTTCATTGAATTTCAACTTTCTTTTATGTTACTTTAAGGGGAACTCAATTAGAATGAATTGTGCCCACTGACAGTATATTTAGCATTCGCTGTCTGTTGTTTTAGCAACCAATTTACTGAACAAGTTAAGCAAACAAGCCAAAAAATTACTGCCGAATGCTATGTGCATGACACAATTGCCCATCTTCTGGCCGATTAAAACTGTGCCTACCACCTGCTTTCTGTAAATAGCACTGATTTTGTAAATAAGGCACATCTGTAATAAGCCTTTGCTTGTGCCTGTGCATATTTAAATTAAGTCATTGCTATTCTTTTTATTGCACACGTCTTCTCTATGAAAAAGATTTTATAGAGATGAAATGTGTGCGGCGCTAAAAAGAATAACAATGACTTCATTTAAATGTACATAGTGAAACACTGCATGGTTAAGTTTGGTTGTGGGTTTGCATGCGCAGCAGTTTAGTGGAAACATGTTTAATGAATTCACCACTCAGTGATTTTGGTTCGAAAAAGAGAGTGTTTAAAGAGAGGAGGTGTATTCTAACCTGTACAAACCAGTCAATGGTACAGCAGTTAACTAGTGATGGGAACATGCGGCAGCGTGAGCGGAAGGAGTCACCCACAGGGCTCATACACAGCACTATGTGCAGCTTCTCACGCACACGAGAGATAAAGAACTGGAAAACCTGAAGACACAAAGACAAACAGAGATAAGACAACTGACATCTAAACAGAATTACAGAGCAGCTGAGAATATATAGTGACATTCTGCACTTGGTTAGATCTCTTGGTTATGGCCATGTTGCAAGATTGGATGGTTTTTAGTTGTAGATGTACCTCATCCCTATTTCCCTCAGAGATGCCTGCCTCTTTAGCCTTGGGGCTAATGGCAGCCAGCACCTGTTTCAGTTCATCCTTCTCAAAGAGGTTTGGTACTTCACCCGAGTTCAGCATGTTATTAATATCCTCCAGGAACTCTTCCACCACAATCTAAAACAGATGAGAAAAACAACATCATTCCACCAACACTGGTGCATGTTATTAATATCATGTTAATACTACAACTGGTTGAAAGGTGGTGGTATTGCAACTTAATGCTGGCTGCCACCTGCGTCAGTCCCTATCACACCTCTTTAGACCAGGGGAGTGAGATTTACCCATACAGCTCTTACTAACTGGCCTCCATTGCAATCTTTAGCCTAAGGCTGATGATACCACAGGGCAACTTTTTGAGCATTTTTGCTAGGCAACTTTTTTTGAGCAATGTTGCTTGAGCACTTTCCCATTGAGAATGAGTAACAAATTTCTATTTCAATACTTTAGATCCGTCATGGACCCTGTGTCTCACTTGGTTGCCTGTTGATGGCAACATTGCCTAAAAAGTTGCCCTGTGTATCATCAGCCTAAACCTCATTCCCGTCCGGGTCACGGCACCAGTGTACTGTAACCCCTCCTATACTACTCGTCCTGCTACCTCAGAGTAGGTTTTGAACAGGCATGGGAGGCAGGCACACTAACAAGGGGGCTAATGACAGCAGCCTCTTGCATCAGATGCTAGCACACCTCTTGAGATCAGGGGAGTGAGATTTAACTGGCCTCCGTTACATACACTTTGGTACAGTTATGTTTACAAACTCTCTCTGCCTCCATACATTCATATTTTAAGTGCGATTCACTGGCCAAAAGAAGGAAAATACTAAATAAACTAATTTTAAAATGATTTTGATTCATAGCAAAATAAATGTAATTATTTGTAAACATTTTTTTTAATAAAAATCACTCGAATACTGTTATTGTGAATTCAAAACAAAAAAACAAATCCGTAGTAAAAAAAAAATACTCCTCCTTTAAAAAACTTCTTCCTTATTATAAAAAAACAACAATAATCTAAATAATTTCGGCCACACTAGAGGGCACGTATTGAAAACAAACAAAGAAACAAAGACGTAGCTTGATGATGCCGTGACTGAGTGTGGAATCATGGGAGTCTTCCTCCCCACAGTCGATGCAATCTGACAGGACTCGGGCAGAAATCATGTTCATGAGTGAGCAAATGATTTATTAACGTAGTAGAATAAAGCAGGGTGAGGCTGAAAGCCGTCGAAGAGAAACGAGGCCGCTGAACGAGCGCAACACATGGCTCGAAAGCAGCGGAGCTTTTATTATGCCAGAGTTGACCGCTTCCGCTCCTTCCGGTCTTGAAAATGTGGGAAAAAAGCAGCGCTGTTTTATCATACTAGATACATTTGAAAGTTCTGTTATAATGCTACTCTGAGCGGTCATCACCGGTCTATTAAAATGCACAACATATTAGAGCATCTTTGGTGTTTCCATGTTTTCTACAAAACAAAACCGGAAATCAAGAGGTTATGACGTCATTGGCAGGCGACACAATGACACTATGGACGCGTTCTGTGTCACTAGATAAAATTGCTTATTCCTCTGGACTTAAATTTTCTTCGAAACATGTGGGATAATGTAAGTACACAAGTCAGCAAAATATATAACACTGTAATAGTGGTTTTTGGATATTTTAATAAAAAAATATATAATATTGTGCCTTTAAATCCAGAATAAAACCAATCCAAACATTACACACACATACACACACACACCCATGGGTTGGTACTCCAGGTATAGAATTTAAACCGAAAGGTCAAACACCCTCTAAGGGCAAGTTTGAAAAACAATGTTTCAAAAGTGAGTGACTATCTATCAAAAACACTGAAGAGTATTTATTCCCTTCAGTCCATGAAAACACAATAATAAATGACATTTAAAACAGCCTATTCAATCAAACACCCTGATTCTCATTAGTAATTAGCCCTACAGATGGCCACACAAACACAAACCCCACAACGCATATCTCTTGACTATAGCACCAGCTTGTGTCTGTCTCGTTAGGAACTGTTCATGAAATTATTTAGGGGGTCATTACTGCTGCAGAGCCTGTATGCTGAATCACAAAGCAGTACAAGTCTCTGCTTTCATGAGACAGTATTACAGCACTGGCAGAGAGCCCGGAGTCATAACGGAGATGACCTACTGTCTACTACACAGCTCAGAGAAAACCTCTCTGCATCCAGTTTAATATCCACATATCAATAAATCATAACTTGTGAATTGGTTACAAGGAGTTTCGGAGAGGTGTGGTTTTGGGTTACGCTAGGGTAAACATTTCATTTTACAAACTTAAACACAACAACATTACTAAAACTTTACCTAACATTAAAATAAACAGCGAATCTTTCAGCAAATTTCTTTTTGGTTGTACCTGAGTATCTGTAAAGAGAAACACCATGTCCTGGCCTTCCACACCTGCCATTTTGTAAAGTTTACGCAGGTCTTCGTGGAAGCTGTCATAATTATAACCACGGCTCAACTCAATCTGAAAGCAGCGGTAACCACACATGTGAGCAGCCAAACGTGTTAGAGATTGCTTTCCTGTGCCACCCACACCAACTAACAGAGCATTTCCACGTTCTTGGCGAATCATGCGGGCGATTCTGTTGACAGGGGAAGAGATGAATAGTAAGAAAAGAAGGTAATTTTGGTAAATGAACAAAACATTCCATTAGTAAACCGATCTGGATGCCCAGCATGAAAGGTGGGGTCATCTGAACACCTGGTTTTGTGATCACCAGATAAAAAGGCAAGCTGCTTACTTACCTAGACACATGTTCAATGGCATCTTGGAAGAACACAAGCTTGGTTTCCTTGGCAAAGGTTGTGTTGTAGTCATCCAGGTAGTCCTGTAGTACCTGGCGAATCTTCTCTATGTCTGTTAGATCCTCATAGACACGGTCAGCCTTGTCTGCTCCAACCTGAACAGTGTCAATTCAATAATTTAATAAATAATATTAAGCACTGCCATTACATCAAATAGAACCATAATCAAAAAGACAAGCGACTGTTATAGCGAACTATCTTTATATGAGTAACTATACTACTGTATTAAACAGTTAAATGTAAACACACAGAAAGCACTCTACAAAGAAAATACAAAACAGTGACACACTGTCAGATACAAAAAGATCACGACAATACCCAAAATACTTTTACCTTGATGAAATCTCCAAAAATGATGGGCTGATTCACAAAGTACATCGGCTCTATGTTTAAGCTGAAATATTTACCTGTTGGACAAGCAGTTCAGGACATTTATGTTTACTGTAGCAAAAAGATGACAGATTGGGGGCAAAACTCTGACCCACTTTCCTCTATCTAAATTTTTTTATTTCATAAAATAATAATAATAAACCTGCTTAAATAATAATAATAAACCTGCTTATTTACTTTTTTGGTTGATGAACACATTTCAAAATAAAATGTATTATAACATTAAATTATTTTATCTGTTACAATGTCATAAGCTTCTGAAGGTTAACACTGAAAAGGATTCAAGTGTCAGATGCTTACTGGCCATCTCTGAGGTCATGGTATGGAAGTAGCTCTTGTCCTCGTTGTTGATGAGTCGATCGTGGAACACACGCTGACACTCATGACAGAACAAACGGAAGATCTGGGTTTGATCTCTCACTGTAGTTGGTTCACACTGCAACATACCTGCACAGAAACACACACACATGCAGAAGCAGAGAATGAATATGATTTTCTTTCACATTCAAACAGATTCTTCATTACGTCTTTCATTTCATAGCAAGAATGCCTATTAGTATAAAATCAATTCTGAGTCTACAGATCAATGAACAATAACAGATGAACTTGTCTCTGACCTTTAGTTAATAATAAACCTAATCAGATGGGGACTGTGCTGATTGGTTTTAGTTTACATTGACAGTATCCCTATTGAGATTCTATAGATCAACCCCTGTGTGAGTCCTAAACCATAAAAGAACATTTTAACAACTCACAAGATGCTTATTCAAATTAGAGAAAGCATTTTTATTGCTCATTTAAGAGCTCCAAAATGAAAGAAGATCTTTACAAGCCTTTGGTGGATTTGAACAACAGATGCTCAAGGCCCTGGGTAAAACTGTTAAAAGTTGTATTGTTTTAGATGAATTGTGACCAGGTTTTAAATTGAGTACAATATAACTGTTAATGACAGTCTTTGTAAATTATTTGCAATTGTCCTCCTGCCTTAAATGCCCCTGTAGGTACACATGTCTTTGTTAATTTGTGTGTGTGTTTCTTACCCTGGACACATTTAGAAAGGTCTCTAAGGTTAAAAACGTAGTGGGATTTGGCTGGTGTAGGCAGCAGGTCTACACTCATACTACGGTAGATCTCAACAGCAGCATCCACAATGCTGTCAGATGCCTGCTTCACCGCTGTGGAAAACTCAGTGAGGAATCCACTCAAAATTGCCTGCAAACATGCACATACAAGAATAGTCAGTGTGCACAGCACATGTAGAACTAAGGACAGTAATATTTCTAAGCCTGAAATGTCTGAAGACTTTTGCCACAATGGATAGTTCCAGCACTGATCAGTATTCAACTGCTCAGGCTCATTGGAAATATGCAAAACTCAAGAAGCATACCTATCTGTATGAATCACTGCAGTTTCAAGTTTAAATGAACACTAGAGGCAGTACAACTCTGACTACTTTTGTACCTTTTCACACAAGTACGATTTACAGGGCCAGAGTTATGAATAAGAAAGCCTAATTTGTTGCACAATTCCTTGCACAATATTATGTTATGACTTAATTTTAACATACTGTGAAATTTCAAAACTGATACTTTTGAATGTAAGTGTAACAGCTAGAGCTTCATATGTATGGGTTTTCTAATGCAGTAGATTTGTTCAGTAGCTCACACAAGCCGCAAAAAACTAAATTTTGACAAAACAGAAAAAATCCAAAAAGCATATACAAAGTATGTAATGTTGTTGTTGCAGAAAAATTGCCACAGGCATGTATATCCAGTGAGCTTGGGATGGTTTCTTCTCTGAGTCTGTCAGTTCAGAACCATGGACAGCTACAGGTCTCAGGCTGTAGTTTCAGAACCCAGGACAGCTCTGTTCCAATACCTAATGAGCAACTCTCCAATAAACTTTCTATAAAGAAAGCTAATAGAGATGTGGAAAACTGCATATTTTAAAACTCAACTAGCCGGTGGGTTGTCTTAATGAGGAAGTCCAATTACACCGGTGAAGGGTCATGTCTACCGAACACTATTCAGATGCTTAAAGGATTCGTAAGGGTTATTCACATGAAACATATTCAAAAACATCATGGAACAGAAAAGAACCTGTCATGTATTGTTGAAGGAAATCAGAATTGTTTTGAATTTATTGTTAAAGGTGATTGCAAAAGTGGTAATATTACATCACTTGCTCAATGAATCCTTTGCAGAGAATTCAAACATCTGATAAAGATATTACAATAATTCACAAGCAATTCGCATGACTCCAGCACATCAATTAACATCTTGTTACGTGAAAGCTGTTTGTAAGAAACAACCCCATCACTTTCAAAGGTTGTCCCTAGCCAAAATATGAGTCCATACTCCATAAAACTTCCTCCAGTGAAAAAAAAAATCTATTCCCTTTTGTCATCTCACATCAAAATCGACCAACATGTCTGTTTATATTTGTTTCCACTTGTAAGCAGTGCTTGATCTGTGCATTTTTCTCTTCTGACTCAGATGAGATTACTTTTTTACTGGAGAAAGTAATATGACAGGACTTGTTTGATCTTCCAATGCTGAGTAAATTTTCAGTTAATTTGCTTACTAATTACTAATTGCTAACTAATATGCTTCACCCGTAAATACAAGTAATCATCTGATATGTTATGTCGCCTACTTTTCAACCACCTGTAAATACAAGTAAAGCATACTTTCAGCTTTAATATACTGTCTAGGTAGGCAGCTCAACAGATTTTGGAACACATTTTAAGTCGGCTCAAGATCATTGTCATTTTCTAAACCAATGGACTGATTCAGTCATTGATGTCTCCAGAATCATCAGGCAAAGCATGTATCAGCTTTAAAGTCAACATGATGAAACACCTTTGGCAACCCTTTTACTGTCATACATATATGTGACATAATTACGAGTGAAACTGGATATTCAATGAGTAAAATGTAGGCCAGGACTTGATTTTATCCAGAGGGACATGACTGGATGTTACATAGCCATGTGGCTGGAGGGGAAATCATTATGTTAGTTAAAAGGAAAAGCTGCTTCAGATGCAAAGCATTTATTATATTTTGACATGTTTATTTGGAATAACAAGTACCAGTGAAATAGGTACAATAAGACCAAAAACATGCATTAGGAAAGTTAATGGGTCAATTGTGATTTCATGTTATCTTTAAAAGTAAAATGTTCATTCAAAATGAGTGCTACCATATGTCTGACCTTAAAAATCTGTTTGAGGCTCTGCTCAGAGGGCGTTGGGAGGCACAGCATGCTGAAGTGGCGGATAAAACGAGGGGTCACCGGGTTGCGACCTCCACCAGGAGGCGCACAGGCTGCAGCTATGGTCATATCCTTTAGGGAGGAGAAGCAAAGAGAAGAAAGTGAATAAGTGCATAAGAAAAATATCCAAGGCACATCATTTAACTTTTTTGACACTTCCACTAATCTCATCAAAACTTTACTAGAGGAAATTAATGTAATATTGATTAAAACCCAAATTAGAATGAGAGCATTCATGACAGCTGGAAAACCTAATGACCAATTACTCTTCAAAAGACAGAAAAATCATTCAGGAAATGTTGCTGTGTCAAAGTCAAAGCAGAGTCATATTCAGCAACCAAAGAGCTACACTAACCCAGATGAGTTTCTCCAAGGGCAAAGCTCATTTGAGACTCACAAATCATTATTTTAATCCTCAGCAGGTTCTTTTCTCATCATATTTCTGCCTTTTATTTATCATAACTCATATTTGAGATGAGTATTGAGGTCAACTACATCTCAGATCACAATATTTCTCTGTAACCTTGCCAAATCGCATAATTGTCCCTGTTTATATTATGCAATTTTATCTTTGTTTGTACGTGTGTATGAGTGTGTGTGTGTGTGTGTGTGTGTGTGTGTGTGTGTGTGTGTGTGTGTGTGTGTGTGTGTGTGTCTTCAACCAGCACAGGGTTTACTTGATGCTGGTGTGTGAAAAATACATAATTAAGAGTCATTCCCGAGGTAAGGCAACATTTCAATGAGAGCAGCTACTTCAAACATCAACCATTAGTCCCGCTCATTATATGATAATCGTTACAACATACATTATTTTCCATTACCATAGAGAGAGATAGTGAGGCAGAGAGTGAGAAAATGTTCAACGATTAAAATGCTTGATAAAATTGAAATGTAATCCCTGAGGTTTCTGCACAAACTACTGGTCTCACAGCAGATGCACAAGATTAGGAATGGAAATCTTAAGGAAAGTAACAATTCTGGTTCTAGTTATCAATTGCGATTCCTTAATGATTCTATTAATGACTTTTTCAGTACACCCCTGACCCTCAATAATAAATCCTAATTATACAGTGCTATATCAAAACAACACTACTACTGTGGATATACACACACGCACACACACACACACACACACACACACACACTATATACAGGTCCTTCTCAAAAAATTAGCATATTGTGAAAAAGTTCATTATTTTCCATAATGTAATGATAAAAAAATAAACTTTCATATATTTTAGATTCATTGCACACCAACTGAAATATTTCAGGTCTTTTATTGTTTTAATACTGATGATTTTGGCATACAGCTCATGAAAACCCAAAATTCCTATCTCAAAAAAATAGCATATCATGAAAAGGTTCTCTAAACGAGCTATTAACCTAATCATCTGAATCAACTAATTAACTCTAAACACTTGCAAAAGATTCCTGAGGCTTTTAAAAACTCCCAGCCTGGTTCATTACTCAAAACCCGCAATCATGGGTAAGACTGCCGACCTGACTGCTGTCCAGAAGGCCATCATTGACACCCTCAAGCGAGAGGGTAAGACACAGAAAGAAATTTCTGAACAAATAGGCTGTTCCCAGAGTGCTGTATCAAGGCACCTCAGTGGGAAGTCTGTGGGAAGGAAAAAGTGTGGCAAAAACGCTGCACAACGAGAAGAGGTGACCGGACCCTGAGGAAGATTGTGGAGAAGGACCGATTCCAGACCTTGGGGGACCTGCGGAAGCAGTGGACTGAGTCTGGAGTAGAAACATCCAGAGCCACCGTGCACAGGCGTGTGCTTTTGAACCAGAAACAGCGGCAGAAGCGCCTGACCTGGGCTACAGAGAAGCAGCACTGGACTGTTGCTCAGTGGTCCAAAGTACTTTTTTCGGATGAAAGCAAATTTTGCATGTCATTCGGAAATCAAGGTGCCAGAGTCTGGAGGAAGACTGGGGAGAAGGAAATGCCAAAATGCCTGAAGTCCAGTGTCAAGTACCCACAGTCAGTGATGGTCTGGGGTGCCATGTCAGCTGCTGGTGTTGGTCCACTGTGTTTTATCAAGGGCAGGGTCAATGCAGCTAGCTATCAGGAGATTTTGGAGCACTTCATGCTTCCATCTGCTGAAAAGCTTTATGGAGATGAAGATTTCGTTTTTCAGCACGACCTGGCACCTGCTCACAGTGCCAAAACCACTGGTAAATGGTTTACTGACCATGGTATTACTGTGCTCAATTGGCCTGCCAACTCTCCTGACCTGAACCCCATAGAGAATCTATGGGATATTGTGAAGAGAAAGTTGAGAGACGCAAGACCCAACACTCTGGATGAGCTTAAGGCCGCTATCGAAGCATCCTGGGCCTCCATAACACCTCAGCAGTGCCACAGGCTGATTGCCTCCATGCCACGCCGCATTGAAGCAGTCATTTCTGCAAAAGGATTCCCGACCAAGTATTGAGTGCATAACTGAACATAATTATTTGAAGGTTGACTTTTATTGTATTAAAAACACTTTTCTTTTATTGGTCGGATGAAATATGCTAATTTTTTGAGATAGGAATTTTGGGTTTTCATGAGCTGTATGCCAAAATCATCAGTATTAAAACAATAAAAGACCTGAAATATTTCACTTGGTGTGCAATGAATCTAAAATATATGAAAGTTTAATTTTTATCATTACATTATGGAAAATAATGAACTTTTTCACAATATGCTAATTTTTTGAGAAGGACCTGTATATATATATATATATATATATATATATATATATATATATATATATATATATATATATATATATATACATATATATATATATATATATGTATGTATGTATGTATGTATGTATGTATGTATATATGTGTGTGTGTGTGTGTATCCACAGTAGTAGTGTTGTTTTGATATAGCACTGTATAATTAGGATTTAATAATTAATTAATTTAATAATTAATAGTTGATATCTCGAACTGAACTGAACTTAAAAAATCCTTCTTTTAAATACTGTTTTTGTTTATTTATTATAAACAATACCAGTCATGAATAAGTAACAGTTTTTGATTTCCTACCCTGGCCAGTGACGTGAAACAAGGACAAATCTTTTAACCCCTTAACTGTCACTCACATTTTTGAACATAGACTTGAAAGTGCACTTTCCAAACTAAAATGTTTATAATTCATGAACAAAAACATTTTATAACATGATCTTGATGTACCATTTTCGTGGTAATGCAATGTCTGATTTTAACATTTTGAGATTTTAAGTTTTCAGTTGATATATCATTTCTGATTATTTCTATAGTGTGACAGAAAAAAAAAGGCAACGAAGAAGACTTTTTTTTGACAAAGGTCAGAACTCCTGTTATGGTGTAGATTTTTGAGGGTGCACTCTTGTCATAAATTAATCTATTACTTTTACTACATAATTTTAAACAAAAAACATTGGTAAAATATCTATTTAGGAGCCTTAGACCTTTCCAACGCTATATAGTTTGTCATGATTAGATAAGGATTTTGTGAAGTAAACATAGGCATCCCGTATACGGGACGGGGTGACAGTTAACAGGTTAATATCTCTGAAGGGATTTTTTATGTGTATGTTGCTCACATGTATCTCTTTCCAGAAGAACTTTTCTCTGTCATAGAAGCCATGGAAGTCCTGGAACTGTCTGAGCAGCTCTATAGGGGGCTGAGAGCCATAACTGTCAAGTTTTGGCATGTTCAGATCATCCACAAACACCACAATCTTTTTATTAGCAGGAGCACCTGAAATACATAAACACAGATTGTTTTTTTTTTTGTTTGTTTTTCTTTTATGATGGATGATGATTTTCAGTATGGCGGTTTATACAACCACGCAAATCACATCTAATGTCCTGTACCAAGTATATTCTTTCTCTTCTTCTCCAGTTTTGACTCAATGATCTCTTGAGTTCTAGCTGATGAAGTTTGGGCTGAGAAGTTGATGTAGACGGGGACATAACCTGCCTTCTCCTGCACACTGTTCAACAATGCCCGTGCCACCACAGACTAAAATTCACAATAAGCCTAGTAAGCAATTTGTATTGATGAACAATGGAAAAACTTTACATCACATTAAATACGCACTGCCTTACCTTTCCCACTCCAGTGATGCCCGTAAAGAGGACAGAGTGATTGACAGATAGCAGTTTTTCCATCAGGTATCCGTACCTCACCGTGTCTGTGGTGGGCACCAGCATCTCAAAGAAGGGCATCTCACTGTTATAACTGAAGCAGGGAATGATCTTCTCCCATGGCTCTAAACATTTAGCATCAAAGTTCATATACACACTCCATAAATCACCTCCACTGGGCAACTGTTACAGAGAGAGAGAGAGTTCATGTTAATATGTACTATGCCATTTTAAATGTTAATAAAACACAATATTAGATGTTTAGCAGAATGTCCTAGGCGCTCTTTTCTATGAAATTAAAGTGAAAGGTGACAGGGAAGTCACACTTCTAAATCAATGACATGAAAACAGCATAAAAGTAGTTCATATTGTGGTAGTCCATTTCTTTCTGAAATCAGACAATAGTTTGTGATAGACAGACAGATACAGTAGATATATAGTACTTCAATGTAACAATCAGAGGGTTTGTTTAGATAAGTATAATCAGTAGTAATAGCAAGGCTGTTAACCCACTGGAGTCTGAGAATAGAAAATAAATGTTTTTTTTCTTCTGGAGTCTTTATTATAAGATCAGGTTCTAACACCCTTGTTCATCTCAAATTCAACATTCTTTTTCTTCTGCTCTCCACTTCTCCCCTCCTCCCTTGCTCATTCAGCCTTGCTCTGTGGAATACTAACAATGCCACTCTCCACTCCATTCCGACCTTCTGAAATAAATACCACACCTTCCCTTTATCCTTATACAAATGTCTGGGACATATTGTTTTCCCTCAATCTTGTTCTCATTAAATATTCCTAAGGTCACATTTAAGAATGTAACAGGCACATAATACAGAGAAGACATAGCTGTCTTTATAAAAAGAATTGAACCAGTCAGGTGCTATATATAATTTACGATGACCTCTGAGTCAGGTTAATGTGCTCTTTTCAGGGTCAAAGCCCAGAGGAGGTTTGTAGTAGCTTCAATGTTCCACACCAGTTATTAAACAGGAATAGCTAGCTACTGTATAAGAGAAGAAACAAAATCATTACCTTTTGGATTATGTAAAATTATAAAAACACAATGGCTGCAGATCTGTGAAGAACCAAACATGTTCTTCCAAATGTTGAAACACATAATGCGGTCTTTTTCTGAACACAACACTATGAAGCTGATATGATTGTTATAAATTATGACAATAAAAGAGAAAGTCCCCATTACTGTGTATTTATTGATAAAATTATCCATAAATGTAAGCATACTTAATCAAAATGATCTGAGGTGTATTTCAGTGTATATAAAATGTACCTTTGCATCACTGTTGCCCTCAAACTGCTGCCTGACGAATGTGTCGAATGTGTCCCAGTGGCTGTCAATCAAATTTCCCCCCAGTGCCCACAGGTAGCAGAACACAAACGTCTGACACAACATACTGTTCAACTTACTGGCCTCCTGCAAATACATACACAAAAAAACATACACAAATTTAAAAGAAAGCAGACAAAGCAAACAGTTGGATACCATCATACTGCAATTTCTAGCAACTGCAAAACTACTGTACATTGATATGAGTGTGCAATAGTTTTTGGGTCTGAATGTTCTGAACTGTGCCAGTCCAGGGTTTTGATTCATGATACTCAACTTGCAACTCAAGTTCCCACTCCTCTCTGCATCCTTAAATCTCAGAGAAACCAAACATTCAGGGAGAAGTAAGAATGTGAATTTATGTTTATGCTTAATAGAGTAATGGAGCAGAAATCATGTGTGTCTGTACTTAAATGTATGACTGCAAATAAATCTGAATTTCTTTTCAGGTTTATATATTGAACATTATCAGTAGGTAAGAAAAACATTTACATAACATTATTAATAATTTGCTTTGTGATAATTGAGATGCATTATACCATTTTAAGGTTAGGGGCTCCATCGCTGAACAGTAACGCCTCCAGTAGGCAGCAGAGGGTTGTGACTTTACTGATGTCCACCTGTGCAATGGCCTGCACACAGTGCTTTGATACAAACTGCAGGCCCTTCTCCACATATTGTTCAAACAGCTCCATCAGATATCCACATACAGGCTCTGTAATCTAAAAAACAAAATTTCTGAGATGGCAATAGCTCTACAGGTCTAAAATCCCAACTATAAAATACTCTACAAACAAAATACATATTGCCTATAAAACAAAACTCCTTCAAATGCTTCTAAAAATAACTTTGAGAGTTTTAAAGGCTTCACCTTCTCTGCAAAACCTGTGAGCCACGTCTGAACGTACGGCATCCACTTAAGCTCCTCTGGGTCAATGTACACCATCCCACAACGGCTTACTGTGGCAGGAGACGCCACTGCCAGGTCCTGAACCTGATTGAGAAAGCATAGCATGTAAGCGTGCGTGACTAGCCTCTAATTAAAAACAGATAGTGCGTGTGGAATTCAACAAACAGGTGCACATTTGAGCATCTCACCTCAAACATCATGTGTATGGAAGGCGTGAGCTTGATCCTTTCACTGTTGGCCAAGCAGAGCATCTTATTATCATCCAGCACCGTGTTCATGTTCTCGATCCACAGTGCATCCACCGGGCCATCACTGATCACCCATTTGTGGTCGTCACTGAAGTCCTGGACTGCTGCCCGCACACAAAGCGCCATAAGACCGTCCCGCCATTCAAGCGTCAGTGGGTTCACCTCCCCGTAAAGCTCGCCCATGTTCACTGACTTTGGGTTGAGTACATAGGTCTTAACAGGGCGGTAGAAGGGATTTTGATGACCAGCATGATACAGGGTATCCAAGGTGTCTGCCAGCACTAGGTAGACTGTGGTTTTGCCGCTTCCAGTGGGCCCCACGAGCATTACCCCATGGCGGACTAGCATGGTCTCGTATAGTTGGATGACCTTGCTTATGATGCTTGGGAGGGGCTGGAGGGAGCGTTGGCACAGGGATGAGTGAATGGTGGAATGCAGGACACCATAGTCATGCTCTGGGATGGTGACGCCAGGGAAGAGGTCTGACAATATGCCTTAGGGAAGAAAAAGAAGGAGTTAGGGATCCACACATATATACAGTATTTTGACCTGGACTGAATTTAACTGAATCACGTCTTAAAATATCAAATTATCAAAAGTAAAAACATCTGTCCAGATGTTTATAGCTAACGAAATGAATGGTATGTCAAATACTCACATGGACCCTCACATGAGATGGATTTTATTCTACATAATGGTGGCTCCCCCTCATGGTGGAGATCATATGATCATGAAATATTGTGAAATGACTACAGTACTGACACACACATTTACACGCATATAAACGGGGATATTTCATAGCTTTCAAATGTTTTGATATATAGTTATTATACATATAGCTTTTACATATTTCTTGTTATAAATACTACAACCTAAACCTTAATCTACACCCTTACCAGGGTTATTAGAGTTAGAGGGTTATTAGAGCCATAAAAACATTTTTGTAACTTAAAAATTAACTCTATTTTCATTTGGTTTAATTTGATGTACTAAAATTGCAACAACTTAATAAAAATTTATAAAATATTAAGAAACACTAATATCTTCTCAATTTTACTAAAAAAACCCTGCTACCAATAACTCTGACAGAAAACTTTCTGCATGACATTTTCTTAAACTTTATTTATATCTATACTGTTTTTACATTTGAGGACATCCCTAAAATGAGGTTTTGGCAAATTTAGCTCACATGTGACAGTGAAGACTGAAAATTTAGCTTTGCTATCACAGGAATAAATTACATTTTTAAATATATTAAAATAGAAAGAAGTTGCTTTAAATTGCAATAAAGTAGAAATCAGTTGTTTTGAATTCCATTAATATTTCAAAATAATGTGGTTTTATGGTATTTTTGATCAAATAAATACAGTTTTGGTAAGCATAAGAGACTTCTTTCAAAAACATTTTAAAAATTGTATGTGTTGTAAATACAATGAGCAGTCACCTGAAAAGCACTGCATCATCTTTGAGGAACTTGGGCAGGTTTGAGTCTCGCAGAGCTCTGATCAGCACAACATCCTCGCTCAAGTGAGGGTTTTCTCTTTTTAATGACCTGCACACGCACACACATAATACATTATATATTAAAGGTTGTTCAGAAAATGTGAGCATGAACACACAACCAGCAGCACAAAAAAGTTGGACTTGCTCAGTATTTCACACTGAATACACACAAGTAATCACACAATAGATGGAGTTCACAAATCAAACAAGAATTTTAAATTTTCTGAAGAAAATAGGAGTGATGCTCTCTGAGTGCTCTGTGTGAGTGCTTTTAGAGCAATGCTATGTGGTTGCTAGGGTGGAAAATATGAGGTAAGTGGTGCTTGCCTGCCACAATATGAGGGTGTTGGAGGTGGTTTTGCTAGGGTGGTTGATAAGGTATTTCTAGATGGTTGCTATGTGGCTGCTTCCTGGCTAAAGGTTTTTTTCACACATTATAATTTCTATCATCCGTAAATCATAGGCCTGATCAAATCTCTCAACAACCTGCACAATTTTATGTGTTATTCTTGCTTTGGTAAGCACCACTAATTAGTACTGTGTGAATCATAAAGGCTATTAAACAACCTTTATTAACTCCATATCAGTACTTTACACAGAATATAGTGCTCACATTTACTCTCTTTTAAGCACACTTGCCTACAGTTGTTCATATATTCTTGTAAATAGTTTAGTAGCCTAAATCACATTGATTTAAAGACAGACCTTTTAAATAATTTAATCACACAATGAAATAAAGGGACACTAAAGTGAAGTTATGCTGCATATAAAACCTGAGTACTACTAAAATGTGCCAGTGACATGATGCTGACACACACACACACACACACACACACACACACACACACACACACACACACACACACACACACACACACACACACACACACACGCATACACTTAAGTAAATACAAGTGAGGTACAGCTGTACAGCCACTGATCTAAGACCAGGGCTAATGAAGATGACAGTTGTACTGTTTCTTAAAAAGCTGCATTTTATCGAAAAGGCAAAGGCAACACCAAGTGGCTCATTCATGATAGTGACTGAGCATGTGCCAACTAATTCTTTATCAAATACTGACTTGTTTATAAAGCAAAGACCATAAACATGTTATACCCTAATACCCTAAATAAACACATCCCAAGACTGAAGGACAAAGAATACTTTGATAAAAAAAAAATGTACTATGCTTTTCACAAAACATATTAAGCAGCACTGTTTTCAACATTAGGAACAATTAAAAAAGTTTCTTGAGCCCTATACCAGCAATTCGAATGATTTCTGAAGGATCATGTGACAGTGAAGAGTAATGGTTTCTGAATATTCAAATTTGCTATCACAGAAATAAAATACCTTTTAAAATATTTGAAAATAGAAAAGTTATGATATTTCACAATATGAATACATTTATTTTTGGTTGAATAAATGCAGCCTTGGTGATACTTCTTTCAAAACTATTTGACCCCAAAATCTTTAATGGTAGTGTTAGTCAAAGTTAGATTGACAGAGAATCGTTGAGTAATGTGAAAATGCGTTTGTGCTCTGTCTCACCCTGCCATGACCAGTACAGATTTGACAGCTCTCATGCCAAAGTCATAGTGATCCTGCTGAGAGAGCTGCTCACTGCAGAGCTTGTACATCTGAGTCATCTTTCTCGCAAGAGTCTTACTAGACTCAAAGCCCTCAGAGTACAGGATCACCTATAGGGAGAAAGCGGTTTTAAGGTTAAACATATTGTAGAACTGCCTGGGCTGTCAGATAAGACATGCTAATGTTGAAAGACTTAATAGGACCCATGTAACTTCCTAAAAGTGTTTTTTTTTTCATTTTTACTTTGTGGGTTTTTTTTGGGAATTGGGAAAAACAGGCTATTTATTATATAAACTTAAGTATCTTCCCTTTAAGTATCTTCCCCCCTTCATAGTAAAAGATTTGGGCACCTCTACTCTAAATGAGCCAAATTATTCAATCATTTCATGATTTTACACGGTAAACAAAGTATGTGTTGAAGTAAAAAGTAAATGTTCCAACCAATCAGTTGTGGAAATTTACAAACAGGAAATCACAGTTTTCCCATGTAAACGTGCTAGAGTGAAATGCAGTTGAATTTAATGCAATACTTACTTTCGGCCAATCAAGTTGGATTTTGGCCCTTTAAAGTAAAAGGTCTGGGCACCTATGCTCTACGTGCTCTTAATAGCTCAATCATTTTGTCATTTTACACAGTAAATATAGTGTGTTTTTAAGTTAAAAGTACATTTAACAATCAGTCAATTGTGGAAATTCACAAACAGGAAATCACAGCGGTAGGACACCAGTTTCCTCGTTGTAACACACACAAGAACAAACAAAAGCTTTTAATGAGTACACACATCTCTGGCCCCTCTACTTCTCACCTAGTGTGATTTATCATCATTACTGGAATCAGACCAGGTTGTTTAATCACACACCTCAGCGATAAGAGTGTAGTTGGGCACCATCATGGCTATGGGTCTGAAAAGGGCTTTCAGGTTGTCAGGGAGTTCAGTTCTGCCAGCGTAACCGGGGTTCATAGTGATGAAAGCAGCACAGGTCATCACCAATTTTATCTCTCTCCCCTCAAACATGAACCGAGGTAGCTGCCGAACACAAACACAATCTAGACACATGCAGTTGCACATAATTCCTGTATTACTGATTAAAATTGAGATTTTACATGCGTATGTGAGTGTGTATGTGCGTGTGTATGTGCATTACCCTGGCTGCCTTGGCGTTTCTGATAGTAATGAGCTGTTGAGCGATGACTGACAGCACCTCGATGTTGATGCGATTGAACTCGTCAAAGCAGCACCAGGCACCAGACTGAGCCAAACCGCTAAAGAATGTCCCCATCATCTGAGCACACAAATGCAATATACTGTAAGACTTGCCGCAAACTGAACACTGAACCCCCCAAATGCTTAAAATGAAAATATAGCAGTATGTAGCATACAATAAAACAGAGCTATACTATTTGTACCATAACACTGCCACAGCATAAATATTAACATAGTAACTTTTATTAACTATATCAACTTTTTTACAACTTAAAAGCTAATGCATAAGAGTCTTTTGCATCGTTTGTAGTGTCTCAGGCATGACAGCAATGATCTAAAAATATGGCCATTTCAAGTTTATCTTTATGCCTGTTTGGTCAACCTGTAGTATCCCCAATGTGTCAATTCCAAAATCAACTGAAAGCCATGTCACTGATTAATGCAAATACTGTAGGTAGACAGACATTGACAATTGCTTGACAATTACCCTACATATTATTGCATTATACAAGTGTACACATCATTTACTTTCAAGAAATTAAATTATACATATTATCATACATATTGGCCTCTGGTCACTCTGCTCCTTAAATACTGACATAATGTAGGTCACTGAAATACCCACATCGGTGGACCACTAATGGATGAAACCCACACTGATGGACCACTAATGGATGAAATACATGGGTTGGACAAAATAATGCCAACACCCATAGGGGTTCATATCATTTGTGTAGGCTACAGTGAAAAAACTAAATTTGTCTTTTATCTTTCATTGTCCAAGTTCTATAGGTTGTGTCTCGGTATAGTAAAAAATGTGTTCAGCAGTGGTTAGTACATGCATTCTGTGAAATCGGTGACTTGTCAGACTTCCAAAATGGACAAATCATGGGAGCCTATTTAGCAGGCGCATCTGTAACCTTAACAGCCAGATTGTTTAGTGTTTTAAGATCAACAGTCTTTACTATTATTACTGCACACAAAGCATGGCAAGACTTTGTTAGTGAAGATAATAGTGGGAAAAGATCAAAACTGAATAATGGAATACTAAGAAGGATTGTATCTAAACAACACAGAAATGCTGCAGCAAAAGTGACAGCAAACCTCAGTATTTACTGTACCTTGAATACCCTTTTTCCACAAAAAACCTCAGACAACTCCACCAAGCCAACATACAGTACATGAAAAAGCTGCAATTGCTAAAACATTAATCACAGACAACAATGCTAAAATGTGAAAAAGATGGAGTCATGATCATGAAACCTGGACATTCAGAGCACCAAGATGAACTTCAACATTTGCCCTGGCCAGTTCAATCACCTGACTTGAACATTTTCAAACCATTATGGGCAGTTTTAGAAAGAAGAATAAGAAGATTCACTCCTCCAACACTAATTGGTAAAATGTTCTGATAGAAGACGAATCTATTCGAAAAACTTTGGAAGCTGTATTAAAGGCAAATGGCAAAACACCTTAATAAAGAAATGTTTCCTATTTCCCAGGTCTTCACATTATTTTGTCCAACCCCTGTAGATAAAATAGCAACTGAAAATATAAAGCATAGTGATAAATAGATTTTTATACTGTTTAACAGTATAAAGTTCCAGAGGATGACATTCATGCCCCCCATCTGAACCACAGCAACAACAACCCCAGCCCAGAAAACCCGTAGGCAAAGGAACGATCTACAGAAAGAGCTATATGGTAAAATAATGTTCCAGTAACAGAATAAAAAAGACAAACCATTAACAATGACTATGACTGTTTTTAAGGCCTAGTCAGAATCTTACACGTCTTTTTGACATATGACACCCTTTAGCAAGCACTAAACACTGGCCATAAATAGAGAGACAGATGTCTCAGGCAGATGTCTACAGTGGTTTTCATGTACTGCACAGATAACTCAGTCGGGGATCTTCAGCCTCCTAGTGACAGATTCAATGAATTCACTATAATTTGACAGGAAAAAAGAATATCTCTATCTCATACTGGTTGTCTAGCTGTTTAACAAATTAATGAGGAAAAAGAATATAGAATTTGGACTGGCAGAGAGACAGATTCACACCTTATAGTCGAGTCCATCTGAGCAGTTAAAGACCACACACTGGATTGCCAGAGCTTTCGCGAGGTCTTTAGTAGTCTCAGTTTTGCCTGTACCAGCTGGACCTGCAGGAGCTCCTCCCAGATCTAGCTGCAGCGCTCCCATCAGGCAGAGGTAACATCGATCCTAACGTAAAAAAAGCAAACAGATCCACAATTCACACACACCTCATTAGCACAATCATGCTTCTTAATAACTCTTACACACAACACTGACATAGATCCATGCATCAATTTATAAATTGAATTTTTATTTGCACTTTAGTATGAGTGGTTAAACTGTTATTTCTTATGCATGATGTGAAAAGTTTGACGAGTTTAGCAGGTTTAGGGTCAGAAGCCGGATCGGAAAACAAACAAGGTCAGAAAATGCAACCCAAACTGACAAAAAAGCCCCAGGTATTTAAAATGTGCAGTGAATTACATAATCAATTTCAATCAAAATCAATCATGAATTTAAAATTAAAATTCAATCACAGCTTTACTGTTTTTGATAATATATTGTGAATTATTTACAGCTATTTTTGATGTTGATTTTATTTTATAAAATCATTTTTACAGAAAAAAATTATAAAATATATTTACACTATAATAAACAACATAATAATAAAAAAAAATATTTATTTAACCACCATCAGAGTAATCACCAAACGAGGACACGCTCCCAAATATTCATATCCATAGACATACTGTGAGAGAGCCATCCGAGCCACACAGTCATCCAGGTCCACATCCCAATAATACCGCAACTGCCTCTGCCACTCAAAATTATCACTGGAGTCCACCTACAAACACACACCATGACCGTAATAAATTAATGTTAAACAGAAATTAAAAAAGTAAATATATAAATATATATAAAAAAAATTAAAAATATAAAAATAAAAAAAAAAAAAAAAAAATATAAAAAAAAAAAATAATATATATATATATATACAGTATATATATATATATATATATATAAACAGTCCATCCCCTGTTGTCCTCTCACATCAAAATCCAAAGACATATACAAGTATTTCACTTTCCAAACAGTGCTTGAACTGTGCATATTTTTATCCTGATTCAGACGATATGGTTTTTTCACTGGAGGAAGCAATATTATGGATAGAAGACATATTAGCTGGAAGCAACATTTTAAGATGTTATTTGAATCTGATATTCTTCTGGCCATGATAATCTTGTAGTGAAAATATAATATTGTGACAGATGATCTATTGCAAAGAGGTCTCTTTTTTTTTTTTGGTCCCTATGTGATATGAAGGAAATACACAAACCTTTTCTTTGACAAGCTCTGTGACGATGTCTCTGGCATGCACATCTATGGTGATGAGAGCTGTTATGATGTTCCGATGAAGACTGGGCAAATTCCCACGGACCAGAGCAGCAAGAGCATTCAGTCTCTATTTGTACACATAAAGACAGATACACACATACAGTATATATATATATATATATATATAAATAACACACAAAAGTCCTACACATACTAAATTGTAAAAGACTTGCAAGGAAATAAACAAATTTATATGATAGTACATCATTTGGTCTATGAACGCTATACAGTATGTTGTCACCTCGAAGTTGGTGATCTCAAATTCTTGTAGCGCTTGATAATGGTCATGATCTCCCTCTAGGCAGCTGTCCATGTCCCTGCACCACATGAGCTGAGAAATGGTCAACACCACCTGCAGAAAAGCGTAGGTGAGAATTGCTCATACACTTGCACAGAGATGCACATAAACAATCCCACCTAGACAAGCACAAACCTGTGAGGGATGTCCTGCCACAACCCACTCCACTCTGGGTTTGCTCTGGTAGTCAGCAATTGCAGCCTTACTAAGCCTCCTAAGAGAGGAAAACATGGCCTCCTCCACCTTCCCCAACCAGTCCTCCACATTTCCACGAGCCTTCAGGCCTTTCCCCAGTGCCACCTACAGCACAGTCACACACATACATATTTTTAACATTATCCTCTTTTATTTTATAAATCCTTGCTATTTGGTCCATGTACTTTTGTATAATTTGTCTTCTAGATTTTGTTTTCAAAACAGAAAAGAAGATGAAAATAAAATAAAAGAATTCACCTTTTCTCCCTCAGGTGACACCATGGCTAAGATGTCATTGGTGTACTGTATTTTTTCACTAGTCTCGCCCTCTCCAGGGGTAAGAAGGCCGAACTCCAGCTGGGATATTGCATCAAAACACTTCCTCAGATGAGGCTGCACAGCCTGAGGGTTCCGTGTCTGAGCCAAAATCTCCAACAGTTCATCATTAGACAAGAAGTAGAACCTAAGCCACCCAGAAAAGTGAGTTAAGTCATGGCACAGCATCAAGAAAAATCAGCATTCTGATGAGAAACTGCTGTGAGTATGTGCGTGTGCGTAGGCACCTTGGGAAGATAACTCTCTTGGACTCCAGGTAAGCCTCCAGACATTTCTGTATCCGCTCCAGGAGTGCGTTATTATTTTGGAAAATATCCAGAAGCCCTGAGGAGACAGATTAGATGGCAACAATGGTGAAAGTAATTTATAATTGTACACTATAGCATTCATTGTTGCATTTAACCTACAGCTTTCATTTTTCATGCACTAATTTGCAGATAAAAACTCTTCTGACACTGAACAAGAATTTTCTTCTTTAACATATGTATTCATCTAATGTTCTGAGTTGTTCATTTAATGTTTTGAGATGTTTCCTGAGCTACTGTACATCCTGTCAGACCTGTTTGTGTGGCAGCACGCAGGGCATTAGGCAGGCGGTTGACCTTCCTCATGATCTCTTTCCAGGACTTGTCCACTTGAAGGAACATCTTAGACTCAGCAGGTAACTGCCTCTGGATGTCAGGAGCACTGAAAATACTCTCAAGATAAAGCCAGCTTCTCTGACATGTCAACCACTCATCCTAGGAACACAGCAGAAAACAGTCAGATAGAGACTAATATCTGACATAAAAAAATAAAATAAAAATGTTTTAGACAATCACCACTCAAAACAAAAAACAAAACAGAACAAATCAAAATCCAAAAACTAAAACCATAAATGATCTGACTTTGGATTTGTTTTCGGTGATCACCACTCTGGTGTGATTACCAAGGTCTGGCTGAAGAGAGTAAGCTGTCTCTGCCACTTGTCCACTCTGGCGCTGATGGGGCCTGCGTAACGGGATGATGCAACTGTGGCCACATTGACTATACTGTCATCGAGAAGCACCTAGAGGTTTTACATTCACAGACAAATATTAATAAATGAGAAGACATCTCTTCCGTATTAAACTCAGAAAACACAATTCACGATTTCAACACAATTCTTTGCCATGTTGCATCTACTAAAAAAATCACAATTCACGATTTCAACACAATTCTTTGTCATGTTGCATCTACTAAGTTGTCTAAGGAGAACAGCCAAACCAATTTCCCTACTTTAAAAACAAAGCTTCACAAGGTAATAAAATATAAAATAAAAAAGAATGGCAAAGACATTAAAGCCAAAGAGGGTGAAGATAAAAATTAAAATTGGGTGAAGATTAAAATATAAGAACAAACAAACAAAAAAAAAAAAACCTGTGCCTTATTTTTATATATATATATATATATATATATATATATATATATATATATATATATATATATATATTTTGATTAGTGAACAAATGAACTGCTCAAACTGCAGTTGGGTTATTTTGATTAGGACAAAAAAAAAAATAATAAAAAAAACTATGTATCAAAATAAAATAAAACAAAATTATAAAAATAGTTATCTGTTTTTGCAAATAAACGATTCAAATATAAAAATAAAGCACTTGTATACACTTCACTGTATAAATTATTCTTATTAAAGCAACTGTATTAAAGTTCTTCAGTCAAGAGCAGTAAATGAGTTTTATTAACTTTGTGTTTTGTTTTTTTATTAACATTAAAGGAAGAGTTCACCCAAAAAATGAAAATTATTCTGTCATCATTTACTCACTCTCAAGTTGTTTTTAAACTGAATGAGCTTCTTTCTTCTGTTGAACATAAAAAGTTATTTTGAAGAATGTGGGTAACCACACAGTTGCTGTGACTTCCATAGTATTTTTGTCCCTACTATCAATGGGTCAATGGGCACAGGAACTGTTTGGTTACCCACATTCTTCAAAATGTCTTTGGTTGTGTTAAGCACAAGAAAGAAATGAATACAGGTCTGGGAAAAAATGAGAGTGAGTAAATAATGGCAAAATTTTTATTTTGGGGTTAACCATCCCTTTAATGCAATAGTAGCATGTTTAGTACTATCACTTTAAGAGCTGCATGCATCTAATATACAGGCACGCATTCGTTTCTTTCAACTGTTTACTTTCACTTTAGACATAACCAACTGTGTTTATATGTAAACCTTGTGTGTTTTTGAAAGTATTAGTGCAATCAGACCCGAAAGATAAGTGTTTGACAGGCTTTTTAGTGTGCATGTGCTTCAGCAAGCAAATAAAATGTTTAACCGGTGTACGGTGTGAATTGGCCTGTACAGTATATTGAGACGGAGGTGCCAGAACTGCAACTGTTAGAATGTGTGCTGTAGCATGATAACATATTTCTTCAAAAGAACATTTTGAAGACATTTTAATCGTCGATCAAATATCGTGATATCACACACCCCTAGGCAAGGTTAGGGTTGGAATATAATTATAATTATGCATGAATCTTACAGTTTAACAATCAGAAACTCTGTAATACTGTGAACAATGGTTCTGACACACTCTTACCTGAATATCATCAGTTCCCCCAAGGATAAACACATCCTTGGAGTCCCGGTGGGGCAGAACCACAAACTCTGTCGTCTTCCAAGATTCTTCAATCTATAAATAGTATGAGTGTGTAAAGCTGAATATAAAGACATACATAAACAGTATTAAATGAAAATGATAAACATAGATGTCACCTTTCTCAGAATGTTCTCCAGAGATGCTTCTCCTGAGGCTTGTGCTGACACCTGAGAGTTAGAGAGGATTCATAGACTTAGAAGAATTCTCAGCACCTATATATTGATTTACTGTTTCCTGTCAAAGTTGCACCTCAAAACCTAGTGAGCTGCCTACCCAGACAGCAAGCTGAAAATTTGGACTGTGTCTGTGATGCCCAGAAATGCTGTCTAGGTAAGTCCATCTGTGGATATTGAGAGCCTCTGTGATTCTCTCACCTCCTGTATTTGTGGTCCAAAGTGGAAGATGTCGAGTTCTTGCAGGTAAGCGAGAGTCAGTGGCTCTTCTAGTAGGCTGGAATCCACAATGTCCTCCAGCATCTCCCAGTGACGAGCTTTCAGACATGGGTTACGCAGGTCTGTGATGACCGGCAGCTACACAAACACAGAACATGAAATATGCAGATGCAATCATCAAAAGTGACATTAAAGACATTCATAATGTTATAGAAGTTTTCTATTTAAAATAAATGATTTTCTTTAGGACTTTACACTTATCAAATAATCCTTAAAAATCCCTCACATTTGATAATAATAGGAAATGTCACTTGAGCACCAAACTAGAATGATTTCTGAAGGATCATGTGACACTGAAAATGAATGGCTGTTCAATATTTGGCAATTTAAAATATAGTAAATAAATCAAATGAAGTTTTAAACAGTAGTGTACTCCTAATACTATACTTTGTCATGGAGTTTAGACATTTTTCCACAGTCCAAATGCAAAATACAGCAGTTGACTTCAAACAAGGAAACTGTTGAAGAGCAATGACACACTAGCATTAGTGCCAACCTCACCCACCTTTTCTCGCATGCTCTCCACATTCTCTTTGAGGCAGGGCACCACATTGTTTTTTGGCAGTCCTTTCTCCAGTGGCTGACATATTTGGCAAACTTGTTCACCTGCCTGCTCAGCAATTCTGGGTCCAACTCATCAAACTTATTCTGCATCAAAGAGATAATTGACCATTTGACATTTAGAAGACACTTTCATTCAAATTGGCTTCTAGCACACCATTTGCAAGGACACTTCACCTGAAGCTATCTAGCATAAAGAGCCTAATTTAAGGCCGTAATTAAGATAACCATAAGATTTTATCCCAGTAACACCTAAGTTGCTGTATCCCTACTCCTCAATACTTTTCAACTGGACTTCAACATTTGGGTTTGAAGATTTTTAAGTGCTTTGTTTTTATATAATCTCAGATCAGATTTATAAATTGTTGACATTTTTAATGACACATTTGTATAATAAAAAGAAGAGTTTTAGTGAGCTGGCCTGTTTAACCAAGCTCTCCATAAAACAAACAAAACAAGCCCTGCAAAATAATAAAATAATGTATTATACAGACACTTTAACTGTATTAGATGATTTGTTCATTTCATTTAATAGATTACACCTTTAAGTGGTTTGTTTTCGTAGCATTTACACCATTCTGACCGACAGACATCACTAGAATTTTGAGCGCTTCAAAAAAGTGAATCATTGATGTTTATATTTAACAATTGGTTCAATTAATTCAAAGTTTCAAAGAGTGTTGTTTCTCCTATCACTATCATATTCATTTACACCATCTCTAAACAAAAATAACTGAAGTACAGTGGTTGTAAATTATACTACACTTCAATTTGCAGTTTAAATATAAGGAGTTATGGTGTTTCTCCATTAAGTGGATTTAAGTGAAAGGGAAAAATTCAAATGCTTCAAAAGTATAAAAAATGACCTGCAACCAGCTGTTCTCTAGATTTTCCCATTCTTCCAGAGAGTCCCACAGTAACTGTTTCAGCTTCACTTCAGCGGTCAGTTCCTCTAGAGCTTCATATTTAGTCACCTCCACCTGAAAAAACAGACAAAGGTTATAAGTAAGTATAAGTGATGGCCAGCCAGACAAGGTGAAAAATAAAAATAAATAGAGAACACGCGCCCTCTAGTGGACATATAGACACACTGACTTTAAAGTTCTTCTGGTAGGTTTTGTATTTGAAGGCTTGAGTCTGCAGCTCATCAATAGAGATCTGAATATCTCCCAGCAGTCTGCGTATGTTAGCGCGATCTGCATCGATGTCAAGGAGCTGACTGTTCTGGAGGGACAAAATCAAAAAGACACAAATGTAGACTGTGAGTTATTCAACAGTAATTCACATTTGACCAGTTAAGTACAAAAAGTTAAAGTACTGTTAAAAAAAATTGGGTCAACAAGATTCTTTTAACGCTCTTCAAGAATTTATTTTATTTTAAAAAACCAGTAAAGCAGTAAATATTATTGCAATTTAAAATAACTGTTTTCTATTTAAATATATTTTAAAAATGTGTCACATGATCCTTCTACATTGTAATATGCCGATTTGGTGCTCAAGAAAAATTATAGTTGTTATACTTTGATGAATAGAAAGTTCAACAGCATTTCTTTAAAATATAAATCTTTTGTAACAAAGTATGTCCTTACTGTCACATTTGATGAATTTAACGCATCCTTACTGAATAAAAGTATTAATTTCGTTCAAAACAAATTTGCTGACCCCACACTTTTGAACTGTTTAAAATAAAAATATTCAAAATAAAAATACCATAACAGTGTTAGAACATTATTTTTCTGATATAGTATCACTATTTCTTTCTCTCCTCTTTCTTTTACCTCTGCTTGCTCTTTCACTTCCAGCACTTTCTTGTTTAGTTGGTTGATGTCTTGCTGGAGGTGTTGGCAAAATTTGTCCACATAAGAGTGCCGCTCCCCCACCGCCTTGTCGATGGTGATCCTTATGGCAGTTATACAAGGAGACAATGTGGCAAAGACGGCAATATCCTCAGGAGGAGTGGGGACAGAGTAACACTCAATCAACTTGTACATGTCACAGACCGTCTCAGTCTCCTTTTCCAGCACAACAATCTAACAGAAAAAGATGAGATTAACACAGCTGTCTGATACTCAAGTCTTCTGCTTGATGGGTCATGGTTCTCAGTTCTGATTCTTACCCTCTTCTGAATTTCCTCTAGGAAGTTGAGGGAGTTGACATATTCGCTGGTTATCGTTGGAACAAAGTCCAGTTTGAACTGGGCATCCTGAGCCTCTGCAATGATGTCATCCATTTTTTTCTTTGCCAGCCGAGGTAGGATGTCATTAAGGACCTGGAAAAGGGTTCAGAATGAGGTGGGTTATGTATCTGTGTTTATTTATTTATTTATTTGTCCCTTATTGCAGGCTGTGTTGAGGTAAATTGTGTCTACCATCAATGCAAATATAACAGAAGAAATCATTTTCTATTTGTGTGTTTGTCAGTTTGTAACCTCTATGCAGCGTAGAGGGGATGGTATAAGTTTCTGCTTCAGTTGTGTAGTATCCACCAGCAGAATTCCCAAGTGTCTTTTCTGTTTGATGGCTAAAGCCTCTTTATGCTCTCGATGATATTTATCCAGACTGTTCCCAAAGAATGCAACCTCTGCATCAGACACACATACACAACATAAAAAGTGTGAGACAATCATGCTTTTCACATAGATTATGATGATTATGATGAAGATGATGATGTACCATGGTCTTGCTCTTTGAGAGCCTCCAGATCCAGTTCTTCATTTTCTTTGTAAAACAGTCTGAACGGCTCAAATGTACGAGCATACACATTAGCGGTATTGAATGCAAACTGAATAGATTGCTGACAGGGGAAGAAACAGGAAACATTTTCACAGTTAGAGACAGATATTAAAAAAACAAAAAATAAGCTTGCCGTAAACATGGAAGCTCAGTTGTGTTTTCTTGGTTTTATATTTATAATCAAAAAAACAAAAATTCAAAATAAAAAAAAAATCTAAAAATTACTAAAATGTAGATTTATAGTTAAATTACAAAATTTTAAACAAAGAAAAATATTTAAAATACTAAAATAACACTGGTGCATTGATCAGTGTTTTTTATGTAAATAAAATCCTAGAATAAATAAATACAATTAATAAATAAATAAATCTGTTTATCATATAAAGCGATCATGTCTCCTTAAAAAATATAAAATAAATTTACTTTATGTGTGCTTTCAATGAATGGACCAAAAAAAATAAAAATCTTAATTTATGTTCCAAAGATGAATGGAAGTCACATGGGTTTGGAATGACACAATGTCACGGTGTCTGTTCTGTGTCTCCCTGGGTGGCCACTAGAGGTCTCACTTCCCCTTATTGTCACCTTCGTCAGAACTACATTTCCCACTAGCCTTATCTGTTCATCACTGTTTATTGTGTTCAGCTGTCACCACTTACCTTGTTTGCACCTGTCTTTAAATACCCTGGTTGTTTCTGTCATGATTACGGAGTCCTTGTTGAATGTCACCCTGCGTTTTCCTGGTTCCCTGGTTTCTCGTGTTTTTGTATGTTGTTTATATTTCTTGTTTTGGACGGATTACCTGGATGTTGACCTTTGCCTGGCTAAGTTTATGATTTTTGGATTGCCTCAATAAACATACTGCAATTGGATCTACCTGTCTGTGTGCGGGTCGTGACAGAAGGACTCCGTCATGCCTAGATCCAGCGGTGTGGGATTTCGAATCGGTTCCCCAGCCACCATGGAGGAACGGAGGGGGAGATTCCGGAACTTAACCACCCTTCGTCAAAGGGGGAGTGAGGTGGGTGGCCTGGCGCAATTGTTTTGGACCATGGCGGTCGGGATGGGTTATAATGATGCAGCACTGAAGGACTTTTTTAACAACTGTCTGGATGACCCTTTACCTCAATGGGAGATGAAGGGGCTGGAGATCCTAGACTTTTGGGGGTTTACCCATTACCTGTGCCATCGTGCTCAATGGGATACTTCGACCACACCTGTGTCTCCAGAGAAGAGGGCCGCCAGCCCAGCGCCACAGCACAAGATGGCCGCCAACCCAGCGCCACAGCACAAGATGGCCGCCAGCCCGGCACCACAGCACAAGATGGCCGCCAGTTCAGCACCACAGCACAAGATGGCCGCCAGCCCAGCGCCACAGCACAAGATGGCCGCCAGCCCAGCACCACAGCACGAGATGACCACCAGCCCAGCACCACTGCACAGGAGGGTCGAATCTACACCTGTGTTGGCAGACAAGATGGTTGACTCAACGCCTGAGTCTTCCGTCAAGGAGCCACCGGCACGTCATCATAGAGGCCGCAGGAGGAGGAGACAGGCGTCAGCCGTTCCTCAAAGCCCGGAGGACGTTCCCGAGCAGGCCGCTGCCGTCCAGGAGGACGTTCCCGAGCAGGCCGCTGCCGTCCAGGAGGACGTTCCCGAGCGGGCCGCTGCCGTCCAGGAGGACGTTCCCGAGCGGGCCGCTGCCGTCCAGGAGGACGTTCCCGAGCAGGCCGCTGCCGTCCAGGAGGACGTTCCCGAGCAGGCCGCTGCCGTCCAGGAGGACGTTCCCGAGCAGGCCGCTGCCGTCCAGGTGGAGGTGTCCAAGGTTCCCGAGGCGGTGCCCGATGCCGAGCCCGAGGCGGTTCCCGATGCAATGCCCGAGGCCGAGAAGGTGGCCGAGACAGAAGCGGTTCCCGATGCTATGCACGAGGCCGAGGCGGTGCCCGATGCCGAGGCGGTGCCCGAGGCGGTGCCCGATGCCGAGGCGGTGCCCGATGCCGAGGCGGTGCCCGATGCCGAGGCGGTGCCCGATGCCGAGGCGGTGCCCGATGCCAGGGCGGTGCCCGAGGCGGTGCCCGATGCCGAGGCGGTGCCCGATGCCGAGGCGGTGCCCGATGCCGAGGCGGTGACCAATGCCGAGACGGTTCCCGATGCAATGTCCGTTGCCGAGGCGGTGCCCGTTGCCGAGGCGGTACCCGATGCCGAGGCGGTCCCCGATGCCGAGGCGGTCCCCGATGCCGAGGCGGTGCCCAATGCCGAGGCGGTGCCCGATGCCGAGGCGGTGCCCGAGGCGGTTCCCCGATGCAATGTCCGATGCCGAGGCGGTGCCCGATGCCGAGGCGGTGCCCGATGCGGTGCCCGATGCCGAGGCGGTTCCCGAGGCGGTGCCCGATGCCGAGGCGGTGCCCGATGCCGAGGCGGTGCCCAATGCGGTGGCCGAGGCGGTGGCCGATGCCGAGGCGGTGCCCAATGCCGAGGCGGTGACCAATGCCGAGGCGGTTCCCGATGCAATGTCCGATGCCGAGGCGGTGCCCGTTGCCGAGGCGGTACCCGATGCCGAGGCGGTGCCCGATGCCGAGGCGGTCCCCGATGCCGAGGCGGTGCCCGAGGCGGTGCCCGTTGCCGAGGCGGTGCCCGTTGCCGAGGCGGTCCCCGATGCCGAGGCAGTGCCCGAGGCGGTTCCCGATGCAATGTCCGATGCCGAGGCGGTGCCCGATGCCGAGGCGGTGCCCGATGCGGTGCCCGATGCCGAGGCGGTTCCCGAGGCGGTGCCCGATGCCGAGGCGGTGCCCGATGCCAAGGCGGTGCCCGATGCGGTGGCCGAGGCGGTGCCCGATGCCGAGGCGGTGCCCGAGGCGGTCCCCGATGCTATGTCCGATGCCGAGGCGGTGCCCGATGCGGTGGCCGAGGCGGTTCCCGATGCAATGTCCGATGCCGAGGCGGTGCCCGAGGCGGTGCCCGTTTGCCGAGGCGGTGCCCGAGGCGGTGCCCGATGCCGAGGCGGTGCCCGATGCCGAGGCGGTGCCTGAGGCGGTGCCCGTTGCCGAGGCGGTGCCCGATGCCGAGGCCGTGCCAGAGACGGTGCCAGAGACGGTTCCCGATGTAATGCCCGAGACCGAGGCTGTTCCGGAGGTCGAGGCGGGGCCCGATGTTGTTCCCGATGCCGAGGCGGTGCCCGATGTTGTTTCCGATACCGAGGCTGTGCCCGATGCCGAGGCGGTGCCCGATGCCGAGGCGGTGACCGATGCTGTTCCGCAGGTCGAGGCGGTGCCCGAGGCTGTGCCCGATGCCGAAGCGGTGCCCGATGCTGTTCCGGAGGCCGAGGCGGTGCCCGATGCGCATGCCGAGGTCGTTCCCGAGGCGGCGTCCTTGTCCGAAGGCCGTTCCCGAGGCCGTTCCCGAGGCGGTGCCCAATGCCGAGACCGTTCCCGAGGCGGTGCCCGATGCCGAGGCCGTTGCCGAGGCGGTGTCCTTGTCCGAGGTCGAGGTCGAGCCCGAGGCCGTTCCCGAGGCGGAGCCCGAGGTCGTGCCCGTGGCCGTTCCCGAGGCGGTGTCCTTGTCCAATGCCGTTCCTGAGGCCGTTCCTGAGACCGTTCCCGAGGCGGTGCCCGATGCCGAGGTCGTTCCCGAGAGGCGGGGTCCTTGTCCAATGCCGTTCCGGAGGCCATTCCTGAGGCCGTTCCTGAGGCCATTCCCGAGGCGGTGCCCGATGCCGAGGTCGTTCCCGAGGCGGTGTCCTTGTCCGATGGCGTTCCTGAGGCCATTCCCGAGGCGGTGCCCGATGCTGTTCCGGAGGCCGATGCGGGGCCCGAGATGGTTCCCGAGGCGATACCCGTGTCCAAGGCCGTTCCCGAGGCGGTGCCCTTGTCTGAGGCCGTTCCCGATGCCGTTCCCAATGCCGTGACCTGGCCATCGCCACAGCCTGCTCCTTACTGGCTCCCCGATTGGCAGGTTCCGTTCGGGCCACTCAAATGGCGAATTCCTCCCTGGCCGTCTGCACAACGAGAAATGGACTGATCCACCGTGGCCACCTGAACTGCCTGGCCCCTCGTGGTCCCCTGAACTTTCGGGTCCACCGTGGCCACCTGAACTGCCTGGTCCCTCGTGGTCCCCTGAACTTTCGGGTCCACCATGGCCCCCTGATCTGACCGAGCCACCTGGGCTACCAGTGGAGCCATCACTGCCGGTCCCAGTTCCCCTACACGGGCCTGGCCCGCCATCCCTCCCCCTGTTCTGCCTCCACCAGTCCACCTCCCTCCTGGTCTCTTTGTTTGGTGTTTATTTGGTTCTGAGGAGCATCTGGAAGCTGCTCCTTAGAGGGGGGGTAGTGTCACGGTGTCTGTTCTGTGTCTCCCTGGGTGGCCACTAGAGGTCTCACTTCCCCATATTGTCACCTTCGTCAGAACTACATTTCCCACTAGCCTTATCTGTTCATCACTGTTTATTGTGTTCAGCTGTCACCACTTACCTTGTTTGCACCTGTCTTTAAATACCCTGGTTGTTTCTGTCATGATTACGGAGTCCTTGTTGAATGTCACCCTGCGTTTTCCTGGTTCCCTGGTTTCTCGTGTTTTTGTATGTTGTTTATGTTTCTTGTTTTGGACGGATTACCTGGATGTTGACCTTTGCCTGGCTAAGAATATAATTCACATATTTCCTCAATAAAAAAACTACAATTCAATCTACATATCAAAACTAAAGTATATACAAAGATGAATGGAAGTCACATGGGTTTGGAATGACACAATGATATTTCAATGGATAGATGAAAACTAAAGGATATTAAAAATTTTTTGGATGAACTATTATTCCTTTAAGATTAAAACTGTGCATTTCTCACTTGAGAATGAATATCATTTATATTAAAAAGAAAAATTAGAATTGTGCATATTTACACAAGCAATAACTAGTTCAGTCATTAAAGTCTATGCACATCACTCTTAATTATCTATCTAAATGAACTTGGGAGTTTTCATGACTGAAACATATTTAAATAAGTGAGTTACTATACTTGAGAACACTGTTGTTTACTGTTAAACATATTCTTAAGAGAACCACCAAGTAGTGACACTTATTGAAGAACACAATATTGAAGAAACCAATTAACTGTTTCTATAACTTGTATAGAAAACGCATATATTCCTATATTTAAAATAAAAAACTAAATCATGGTGCATGAGAACAGTTTCTTTTAACTGCATTTATATCATAGTCATGTTAGAATGAAATAAAAACCTTAATATTAAGGATGATGTCCTGCAGATAAGCATCATCTTCCAGGATTTCCTCAAGACTAGGGCCATCCCCACATGTCTTCTCCTCAACCTGAAACCCACCCATATACATGCGGACAAAAACATCAGCAATGGCCAAATTATAAAAGAGTGTATGTAGTGAAGCAGAAATGCTATTTTATAAACCTTTTTGTTGATAATGGGTTGAGTAAAAGCATCAAAGTAGGAGTCTTGCAGCAGAGTATCCAAAGACAATACAGTCTTCTCAAACCTTCCAGTAATCTCTGCTACACACTCCTGATATACACACAAATGGCACACATAAACATATGCATTGTGCAGATATACACATACTGGTTATGCTGCAGACCAGCTTTGCAACAGACGCAAATATAGAATGCAGAAACACAAACCTGGAAGTCGTCATTGGAGGGCTGGTATGATAAGGAGTGTGTGTCCAGCATCATCTCAGTTATAAACATTGGCTGGTGGGAAGTATTGACATTTTGCTCTGCTCTGACCTGTAACACACACACATACTTTTGTTTGTTTAACTATAATACTAAGGGTATCTCATAGACTTACACAACATAACAGTATTCTGTTTTACAGGTATCTCTATCATAGTGAGGATATTTTTGACCTTACGAGTGTGGTCGAACCTAAACACACACACGCGCACACCACTAAACTCTAAACTTTCAACTTTGCATACACATTGAGTGTTTGGTAATATTCGGTGGAGGAACTTATTTTTTAAACAACAAAAAATTAATAAAACAAAAAATTAAAAATAGCATAATTTGATAAAACTGAAGCTTCTAAGTTATGCACAATAAAACTATTCTGTTTACATGTGATGCTTACCTTTTATATTTATCTGATATTTGACTTTTTTTTCTGTACATCGCATGTCTGATATTTGATGCTCTTCCCTGACATTGTCCATCATTTATTTTGATCTCATTTATTTTAACAAAACTGTTGGTCACAATGGAAATGAAACCAGTGAAGAAGGTGATGAACTTGATTTAATTTACATTTAGCAGATGCTTTTATCCAAAGCGACTTACAAATGAGGACAATGGAAACAATCAAAATCAACAAAAGAGCAATGATATACAAGTGCTATAACAAGTCTCAGTTAGCGTAAAGCAGTACACGTAGCAAGTTTTTTTTTTATTATATAATAAATAAAAAGAAAACAGATAGAATAGAAAAAACAGAGCAAGCTAGTGTTAGAAGCTTGTTTTGCTTTTGTTAATTGTATAATAAATCAAAAGAAAACAGATAGAATACAAAAAGATTAGTGTTAGTTTTTTCTTTCTTTTTAGAAAAAGTAGTTAGTAAATTAATAGAGTGCAAGTCTAAAAGGGACAAGTTTTTTTTTTTTTTTTTTTTAAACAGAATTAGAATAGAGAGTGCTAGAATTAGAAGGTCAAAAGTGTAAAAAGTGATAAATGTCACCAAATAATGAAAAGGTTTTTATTTATTTCACTATTTCTTATCATTATTATAATTGTTATTAAAGTATAATTATTATTTGTATGATAAATCTTCATATTTTTAGATTGAAATTCTTGATTTGGAACAAGGGTGAAAAAACAATCTATATGTACTGTATCAGTCATTTGAAAAGTGGCAAAAATAAATTAAACATATGATAAAAAAGGTTCCAGACATTTTAATTATCTGTTTGATATCTTAGTTTTAAAAAAACAGTAATAATAATACCCTGCATCTAATACCCAAACAAGCTTACTGACCTTTACATCAGGATCAGGGCTGGTCTCACCACCTGCCCAGCTCTGGATGAGGGAGAGTGAAGGGGTGTGTGTGATGTGCTCTTGAAACACACTTAGTAGCTTACTGATCGTGTTGACTACAAGCATGTGTGTGGTGTTCACAATAAGATAATCAGCCAGTCTGATGAAACTATGGAGACCAAAAAAAAACAGTTCATAAAATAATAATAACTTTTAGGAATTTAACAGAAGTCCAACTGTCACTGCAAAAGAAGTAAATGGAAATATATATATACTCCTTATGTGTTCCACAACAAAAATAAAAACGAATGAGTTTGGAATGGGATAAAAGCTTTCATTTTTGAGAGTGTTACACATTTAATCACCTAAGAAAAAACAGTGTGTTTAATATATATGCTTCTGAATAAAAATGTACTTATATGTTTTATTTATCTAAAGTTAATTATTAGATATCATATGTTGATTATTAAATATAATGGGCCGATGTGATCATGCTTCAGCTGCCTGAAGTTAAAAAAAATTTATTCTATCATGAGTAAATTCATTCCACAGAATAATTAATCAGCCTAGAGAGCATGTTACATTGTCAGTAATCAACAAATGGTGACGTGTCTGCTAATTAATCACTCTGGGTGTGTTGCGAGTTAGTATTGTTAGTAATGTCGACTAACCAAGTAAGACGCCTGCAGTGGTAGCTTTTGTTTGCTTGCTGCGTATAACTCATCTTCTGAGATGAATCCTCAAAGAGCAATCCAAAAGCAGGTGACGATAACTCTTCATTACCATCTGATGCATACATTTAAGAAAGGAAAAAAAAAAAAAAAACATTTACATTCAGAATATGCCAGCTGTTAGACATATAATTGCTTTTGCATCTGAATAAAGGTGTCACCGGTCTCCAAGTCGGCATAGTCAGGTGTATGTCCAGACTCTTTCAAAGCATTTCGACAGGCACTTCTTGCCACTTCCATTACTAGCTCCCTGAACTTCTCAAGACGAGAGGACACCTAGAACACAGATACACAAAAAGAACCAATTATAAACGACAATGACAGAAAATATATGTTTATAGAAAATATATAGATAGAAATATAAAGATATTACATAATATAGAAAATATAGTTTGTAATATGAATATGTATATGTATATACAGTACATGCATACATACATACACATGTATGTGTATTCAAATATATTTTATTACAAATATATTTGATTAATTTTATTACATGTACATCTGTATATTTTTATTATTGTTTATTTGTATTGAATGTGTAATTACATACTTTAACATACTGTTACATAAATTACAATATATAAGTAAATATATTGTCATTTATTTTTCAATATATGAGAAACAGTAATTCCTTAAATATTATTCAATATATTGTAATACATTTTCCAAAACATATTAAATAATTAAATATATTCAACGTTAATCCATAAGTAAATATATTTTCTTTGCATAAAGGAACACACGAACACAGATCTCTCTCACCTCCTCCAGCTGTTGGTATTGTGCGCTCTGAAACTCTTTTAGTGTATATGTATGGTCTTTCTCTATTCGACACAAAGGCATGTCACTTATGTGGTAACACATCTCCTTGATGTCAATCAGTGCTGGTCGCAGAGACTGAAATACAGACATGATACTTTTCATCAATCATTTGCTGTCTTTTCTTATTGTAAGTATTTACAGTATGTAAAATTCAAGTGGCTCTCATTGATAGATCATATTTTTTTTTAATTTAAACAAATCAGCTTTTATTAAAAGCCATATAGTATATGAAATAAATACATTAACCACTGGCAAACCTCATTGAGAATGAAGAGATGCTCTTGCAATGACCGTCTGCATTTGCTGATTTTCTTATAGCGCACATTAGTGCGCCACACACGGAAAGCCTTCCACTTGCGGAAGAGCGCAAACACAGGGATGCGCAAAAGCTTCCGGTGATATTGGTATTCCTGCTCCCAGCGTTCTAAGGGCAAACAGTCCACCTCAGACCCATAGTAGTGCATTACTGCATGAGTGCTGACTGTATAGTAGTCTGACTTGTTGATATTGTCAAACGTTGCAATTCTGTTAAAAGAATAATTGGAGTATTCAGACATAAAGGTCTTGTTTAACACATTTTACAGTTCATGTGTATTTGCATATATCACTTTTTCATACTTTCATCAAAAGTCCTCATAAATATCTGATGTCAAACATTATTCAGAATATGCAAACAAAGTAATCCTGAATATTAACCTTTATTTGATGAAATATGTGAAAAAGTTTAAACAGAAAATAATAAATTTAAGCAAAAAAACCACACTAACATTTTGAACAAAACAACTATAAATAAATACATCAACAAATATACAAAAAAGCTAACAACTAGAAAGCAAGCCTGCAACCATTAGCCAAAAAAGCTAACAGCTAATGCTAACGGAGAGGAGACCAAAGGTCGTTTTATTTGAATGGATGTCAATGGAAGAGAGGCTTCACTAAGATGAATAAACAGCTTTTTAGAGGAAACAGCTTATCATTTTATGAATCAACAGCCTATCTGCTAATCCTCAACGTTTTACACTAAGCAATACTTTTGGATTTAACTATTTTTAGAGTTTACACCGAAAAAAAATGCCATTTTAGAAGAGAAGTCACTGACTTTTTGCGACAGGTGGGATTCAGCTTACGGCACCCTAAACTTTTGGCTACTATATTGTAGAAACTTAATTTTCCATAAAGTTGCTTTGCAATGATGTGTATCGTAAAAAGCGCTATACAAATAAACTTGAATTGAAAACTTGAATTGAATCCTGGGAGTAGACTACAATGCCGGCTGTTCTGACTCACAGTGTGTAAGTACGTATACATATTTAAAGGATTTGCACACTGATGATTCAAACGCGAGTTTTGAGCAGTATAGAGTAGCGCTTGTTGTTTGTCGTTTCTCCGATCACAAATGCACACATGGTTTTATGTTTAAGCGGCGCGATACAACGCAACACGTATAAAGACTGTATAAGTCATTACAATCTATAATTATGTCCCCACTGGATGCAACAAATGCCTCGTATATAATGGGTTTCAATGTTTATGTCTTGTCGCGCCGGTGTTCTGACCGGGAGATGGTATGACAGTATGGTAAGGGGCGTAACATTTCTGTCACACGCTTGAGGCATTCGGCCAATCACAACGCACTGGATAGCTGGCCAATCAAAGCACACCACGCTTGTAAGACCGATGAGCTTTGTAAAAAACGACGCTTTTCAGAAAGGCGGGGCACAGAGGAGAAACAATAATGTACAGTATGTGGAAAATAATGTGTTTTTTGAACCTTAAACAGCATAAACACATTTTATTACACCAAATACACAAAATAATGTTCTTTTTAGCAACATCATATGACCCTTTTAATATATTTGTGGAAACTGTGATACTTTTTTCCAGGACTGTCTGATGAATAGAAAGTTCAGAAGGACAACATTTATTTGAAATCTTTGGTAACATTATAAAAATGTTTGATCAATTTAATGCATCCTTGCTTAATAAAAGTATTAATTTTTTTTTTTTTTAATCTAACTGACCCTTAACTTTTGACTGGTAGTGTACAAAGAAATTTCTATGCGATTGAAAAAACTGCATTTCTTACTTGAGATTGTATGAATCAAATTTGATGGATGATTTAGGTTCTGCAGACGTCACATAAAGGAATCCCAAGTGGGGGTTATTCCGGATGGTTTGGACAATGTCGGGTGGGGATTGAATTTTGGCACGAATTACTTCCTCTACTGAGTTGAACAGCAGTGAACTAGACAGTGGTGGAGAGGGGGTGTAGCTCAGAGTTGAAACTGCAATAGCATGACTTCTAGATGAGCTCTTGGCTCTTTTAGGAGGTGATGGGATCCTGAGCGAGCCCTGAGTCAACTGCACCTGAAATCAGCACATAAAATGCACAAAATTGTCACTAATGTTACAAGATACATCTGCCATAGTTGTCTATGATGAGAATGTCTAGACCTGTCTATCCCTGACATGGTCAGGAATTCTGGGAAGCTGTAGCGGAGAGGGTCCTCTCTCTGAGGAGGGGTCAAGGGACTGGATCTCATTAGAGGGAAAAGACATCTTAGGGCTCAAATTGACCCTCTGTGTGTTCTCCGGTTTCATGTGTTCACTGCGTCTCTTCAGAGCTGGCTAGAGTAAAATATAGATCATGTACTTAAATGGTTAACAGGAATGAGTATGACAGTTATTTTTGTTTACCACTGTACATTTTACAAACTGTTTATTAATATTTGACTCATAATGATTAAGAAAAGAAAAGTCTTTTGAATATCTAGTTTTTAAATATAAATTTTCTAAGGTAAAAAAGTAACTTTTACAAATATCATAATTCTTTTATTAATAAATATTTTTTGGGGGGGAGCACCATGTGACATTTTACAACTTGAACTAATCTTACAAACGTTTTGCAAAGAAACGTTTTTCAAATAATTATAATAAAGATTTTATAAAATATTTTTCTTAGAAATTATAATGACTACTTTATAAGCTTGTCAAAAAATGTAATTCTTTTGATGAGGTGTTCTTCTACATTATGATTTCAGGACAGCTGCTTTACACTGACATTTCTAACTTTATACTCCACAAAATAATTAATAAAAAAAAAAAATTAATTGATAAATTAAAACGTGCTCATTTTAGCAGGTATTTTCATGTGTGTATGTATGTACATTTACTATACATTTTAGGACTTTACTTTACATTTTAAGACAAAAAAAAAAAAATGTCATCATGTCACCAATTCTGACAGCCAAAAGAAATTAAATGAATAACCAAATTAACAAACACACAGTTTACACACCGAGTTCTCAGATGGTATTGCTCTTACCAACATCTCAAATTGTGCTGGTCTCTGTGCGGCCCATTGTCTTTCCTGAGCTTTGGTTCTGTGAGGAAACACCAGAGCATCAGCGTTCAGCTGCGGACGTCTGGGCACCGCTGAGACAAGTCTAGCCCTCAGCTGCTCCACATCAACAGGTGCCAGAGAACCAGGTACATTGGTGGACACAGGTGAAGACATTGCTGTCCCAAATAACTTCTGTTTGCCAGGACCTTGATCTGGCCCTGCCTGGCTCCTGGATGACTCTTTCTGAAAAGAGTACATGACCAAACTGTCCTCCTATTTGTGTTCTTCCCAAAAAAAAAAAGTTTAAATTCCTTCTCCTCTGAGTTATGTCTGGACGGTAAACTCTTTAAATACAGTCAAGAGAATAGCATGTTAGTGACAATCGTATTGAACTGCCATATTACATCTGTAACAATACAAAAGGACTAGTGTTGCTAAGCAACCCGCGAGAAGTTGTTTTGCTTATTAAACTTTTGCCAAATTATACAGCAACATTGACCAAAATATTGTACTATATATCGTTATATATTACAGGCATATCTTTTAGTGTTTTATTAAACGTTAAATAGCCCATTCGTTGTAGCAAAATAAAAGGCGCACTGACTGTACTGCAACAGACAGCAGCAATACTTACCACATGTGTTTACAAGTCCCAGGGTATCACATGCTAGTCAGGTGCAAACTAAATGAATTGCTGCCAAGCATTCATGAGAAGCGACGGCATTTTTAATATTTTTATGTCTTCTAATCTGTACAGAACATTTGAATAACTTATACCAAAATAACAACTCAAAGATACACGCAAATTAAGACCAAAACATCACAGCTAATAAATGAATAATTTATTTCAAAGAACCGACTCAGTGATTCTTGTAAATTAGAACTTAAGGATGCAGGCTAATTCAGTTCACGATTTCACACTTTTCAATAAAACTATATGCAGACATAAACTGCGGCTTGTATTTTTTCTGATTTTAAATAATCGTGTTTGCTATAATTTAATGTGTCGCAGACACTGATTCATAATTGTATATAGAGCAGTGGTCGCATCAGTTTGTATAGTAACCATGATTCAGAGGTTTATATTAAAGTTGTTTAGCTTAAGAATATTTTGCATTTATGAAAAAAACACAAAAGAAAAGTTCTTAGATGAAAAAGATTTTTGCAAATTTTGACAAAATGTTAATTTAAAAAAAAAAAATCAAGTTGTTAGGATTTTATTTGTAACATTTCTGCCATTTGACTATTGAAGTAACTTTTTATTATATCATGCATACCATTGCAGGACTTGGTCCACTCTCATATTAGCTCACTGTTCATTTAGAAAGATCCGACTCAAAAGATTCACTGATCATACAGGCAGTGATTAGTCAAAATAAATTATTTAAAGAAATAAATTGCGGTCCTGGTTAGCCATCCACCAATGTCTTAACCCTCACCTGTTTAACTAACTAGTCAGAACTAGAAAAATAATGAAAAAGGTCATATTCATATTGCACACTATATACAGTAAAGTAATTCAATTATAAATCAATATCAGCTATAAAAAAAAAAAGAGTAAAGTTTTCATCAACAGAGGTCAAGGCACAGATCACAAAGCAAACATCTCTTTATTTTTTTCAACAGCTGTAAGCACCACATAGAAAAGAAAGAATAAAAGCCCAAATAAATAAAGAGATCAAGATTTTCAGTAAAATGTGACATGTGCATTGCTAGACAACAGTAGTCCAGTTTTTTATTTTTTATTTTTTTTATTTAGCATTTATACCATTTTAAGCTCAATGCTAATAGTGTCAGTGACTAGGAATGGTGCATGACAAGACAAATCATATACAAAACAAGCATGCAGGTGAATTTAGTCTCAGCAGTGTTGGGGAGGAAATTACAAGATAACAATGCTACAGAATACCATTTGAGGCTAGAAAAACCTCTGAAATATAACAGGAAAAACTTCTAATTTAGAAAAACATTCTTGTCCCTGACATATGAGACAACAGTATTTCTGTATTTAAGACTTTTAAAAATCATGATGTCACTGATGTACAATCTTCAAACCCATTTAAAACAGCCCCTCTCCATTCCTCCATTAGTTGGCTTTACTGCATGTTTCTGAGTTCCTGGTGAAGGTTCGAGGGCTAATATGGGCAATATAATCCGTCTGAAATCGAGAATTTGGTGTGCGTCGCCGTTTCCTTTCACCTTGTGTGGTGAAGAAGGCATCCTGGAAACGCATGCTGGATGCCGTGGACTGCAAAGCACACATATACAATTACAAACATATACAATACATTCAAAAGAAAACCATAGAATGTCAAATATTCCTTGAACAGTGATTAACATTGTATGAATTTAAAGAATGAAGCTCTCGTTTTAAAATCTTCCTGGTCTACTGACATTTGTTATGAGATGTTTAATCCAGAGAAAATTAAAAAATATCTTCTTTTGTGTTCCACAGACAGTCTTGATTATTTGGAATGATGTAAGAGTGAGCAAATGAGGACAGAGTTTTAATTTTTGGGTGAACTAGCCTTTTAAAGAAAACCTTTGACTTTTTTGGGCAGGTCTCATCCAGCATGTAAATGTCCTCTCTCTAAAACAATACCTTGAGAACTCACCAAACGACCTTTGACTTTTTTGGGCAGGTCTTCATCCAGCGTGTAAATGTCCTCTCTCTTCGCCAATACCTGGGACCCATCTTCAAATTCAACCTACAGTACAAACAAGAACACAGGACAAACCATAAACAGTTATTACGGTAGCAGTAATGCAGCAGTACTGGAGAGAATATGACTATGAGTGTGTGTACCTGATACATATATGAAGTATTAGAGCCAAGGTACTTGGCTCCATAAAAAAGTCCATCAGGCCACTTCACCTGAACAGCCTCCCCCACTTCAGGAGGCCCAAGCTGGGCACAATCTCTGCTCTGCAGGGCAAAAAGAGAACAGATTTCACACTGATGTCAGGAGGCCAAACTAAAAACATTATGCTTATATTGTATGTACAAAACAAAGACAAAAAAAAAAATTCAAGCAATTCACTTTAAAAATAAAAATAAGACAACTTAAACAAACTAAGCATACAGTCCCGGCGCCAGGACACACGGCCAGGGGAGGCATGAATAATTCTCAGGGGGTGGGGGTGATTATTCCAGCTGTCAAATGTGTTTAAGTTAATGTGTTTGTCGTTTAAAAAACTTTATAATGCTCATTAAGGGAATCCGTAAAAGTCAGTCACCGTTGAACTAGAAGAAGCTGAACAAACCAAATAGCTATTCTTCAAAACAATTTTTTTAAATAAAAAATAAAATGAACTTTTTAGTAACCTACACAAACATTTATGTGAATAAAACACATCATCAGATTTTAATTGAAAGGATTATTATTAAACTGATAATGAATGCCTAGTCGGACTCGGTCTGTCCCAGTTGGGCTCAGTCGCTGTTGGTAGTCGGCGGAAAAAGTCACAGTGTGGTGTCTAAAAATTATAATCTTAGAATTCAATAACCAGTCATTTTCACAAAGTTTTTTTAAAATGTTTAATATTTGCGATATTACATACAATAAAAACCTCAACTGTTCTTGTCTTTCTTTTAATTTGTAAGTTAACATGGCAAATTAAATGGTTTTAGACTATTCGTTTTTTTTTCTTCAGTCAAAGAAAGTATTGCCTAAATTACGTCAGTAATTTCTCTCATTTTAAAGATAACTGAGAATAATTTTTTCGATCTGCAGTCTAATAAAAGTAAGGCTATCTATAGACTAATTCCATTGTTTCTTTTAAACTTAAAATTTGTTATAAAGACAATTTAAATCAACTTCATAACAAATAGGCTATGCTATTCTTCATAACAAATTTTTTTAATAAAAAAATTCATGAAAAATCATTTATATATATATATATATATATATAACATATATACACACACATATATATACACACACACATATACATATATATATATGCTAATTAAAATGATATAAAATACGTTTGTGACAAATGGATGAGGAATTTATAGGGCCTTTCTCTGCAGCTCGGAATGAGATGTTGACAGCGCCATTAAATAGCATTAAGAGCATTAACGTTTGCTGTACTAATAAAATGAACGTTTAAATACACAAATAGCATTTTTAAATGACTTTTGTTTCTGAATAAATGGAGCAGTTATGTTTTATTCTGTTCTTACCAGTAACTGTCACAAAAAAGTAATACAGCCAATTATTGCTTGACTAAACATTTAAAAATAGCACTAGAAATCTACACGAGCAATAATTCCAAAAAAGAAAAAGACGCATCGAACTTAATGCAAAACAAAAATATTTAAGGCACATTAATGTGACATTTATTAGGAACACCAACATAGCAGGAAAGATAATGTTTTCTGTTATATTAAGCACAAACAAAGAACAGTAAAACAAACCTTTAACGTTTCAATAACTCAATAAAAGCACCGTTGTCGTTTTCCACAGTGTAGTCTTTTGGTGGGGCGGCAGCACGGGTAGAATACTGTGGTTTTTGTAAAATTATTATTTTTTTTTTTGGCTTGGCAGAATTTGATGAAGCGCCAGTCGTTAAGTGTGTTTTGTGGTGAACTGACTCAGTCATTAGGTTTGTGCTCCTCTCTGACTATCAAAGACTAGAATCTGCTCCAGTCGATGGAAACAGACTTTAAGTGTGGTGAGGTCAATCTTAGAATGTTTCAGCTAGTCGTGTAGTGTGCCCCCAGCTTTATACACCAGTGCATTTAACAAACTCACAAACATCAGTGAGTATTTAACAAATGTCTTTTTTGCTAGTAATTAACTTAAATGTAAGAAACCTAAAATAAATTTTATGTGGTTTGAAACACTGGATTGTATTGATATAAGCTATGAAAAGCTCTGAACGCATCTCTGGCTCAGCTTCAGACAAAGCGTGAAAACACGTTTGAATTTAGCAGTGAATGCTCTAAATACAATGGTGACCATCCACATGGAATGGTTAAAATTGACGTAGTTCAAGGGGGTGGAGGGTGTCAAACTGAATTTGAGGTGGCACAAATCAGATCAGAGGGGTGCCCCTCATTTGAAATTGCATTCGTTTAGACTGATTTCCGAGTTTAAAATCATATTCCGGGTGTGGAGGGGTGGGTCCTTCAGATCATTGCAGGGGAGCTTCAGAACGTCATGGTAGGGCTAAGCCCCCCACCCCCCCCTTGACGCCGGGGCTGAAGCATATACTGTATTTTTTATGCTCGCTGAAAACATGCCACAAGATATTCATTGGAACAACTAATGGCAAGCAGCATTAGAAACACTCACCACAATGTCTTCAGGGAATGTATCATTGCTGAATGAGCCATCATCAAACATAACCTCATAGAATGTTTGGGCCATGACCTGGGTAACACGGGAGCTGTAGTAACGAAGATTTTTGTGTTTGGAGATCACCGTCTGGCCCACTTCTAATTCACTTTTGCTAACTTTCACTCTCTGGGGGAGAAGAAAAAAATTCTTGATGATGGGCCAATTATGTGATATTTTCTCTGTCTGTTTTTTTAATTAATAAAAAAAAACTAAAGGCAATTCATATAGACAATGACATGAATATGCCTCTTCAAAGTTTTTAGATTTTTTTGAAAGTCAAAGTAGTTGTGAAAAGTAGTATAATTAGTTTGACATTTTTTTTTTTAATCATGTCTTTAAAGGTGCCATAGAATGCATTGATACAATATTTTAAATTGTAAATTGTAAATTCTCTGATATCTACATAGAAGGTATGTGGCTTAAAAATCTCCAGAAACGGTTTTACATGTCCATTTGCAACCCTAGGGTTTGTTCCTAGAATGAAATGGTCTGTTTTTACCTTATTTGGATGGGTCATGAATAATAATGTTGAGCTCTGCTCTTATTGGCTGTTTCACAGTGCGGCTCAATGTTAAGCTCTGCTCTGATTGGCTGTTTCACAGTGCGGCTCATTTCAGTAGCTCACACAGCAGGAATGAAACACGGAAAATATATATTTCAATACTGTCTCTCGCAGTTATATCATTGGGTAATTATACTGTATATAAGATGTGGGCATCAGGGATCTGCTATTAATATGCAAGGCATTGAAACTGCTTTCGAATGCATTTTACTTTCACTTTCGTGATTTGCAACCGCACATGCTCTGTGTAAACTACAGCGGCAGTACTTACCACACATTTTACATTACATTACATTTAGTCATTTAGCAGACGCTTTTATCCAAAGCGACTTACAAATGAGGACAATGGAAACGTTCCCGGTTACTTAACTGTAACCTTGTTCCCTGAGAAAGCGGAACAAGATGCTGCGCTGCTCAGCGCATTGGGAAACGTCTTGTTCGTGACCAGCTGTGAATAATGTGTGTAACACGTCGATAGAATTGACCCGGCGGTAATATAGCCTCGGTTGATGACGTCATCGGAGCGCGCCCGCAACACGGGGCTATAAATAGATAAGCCACAGGTGCATCAACAAGACATTTTGTCTGAAGAGCAGTCCTGGGACATATTTCAGTACGGCAACGCAGCGCAGCATCTCGTTCCGCTTTCTCAGGGAACAAGGTTACAGTTACGTAACCGGGAACGTTCCCTTTCGAAAGCTTCAGTCGATGCTGCGCTGCTCAGCGCATTGGGAACGAGAATACCCACGCCGCCGTGCTTGAAAATGTCTGGACCCCTAAGGTTGTGCAGGTGTGCTACCAAACCACAAGAAGGCCTCATACATTAGCTTGTGATGTTGACTCAAAGGACATGAGAGCCCGGAGTAGCATGGACATCCAAACTATAAAATCTTACGAATGTGTGCGGAGAGGACCAACCTGCCGCATCACAAACCTGTTGTAAGGGGGTACCCCTTGCTAAAGCACTAGAGGAGGCGACCCCCCTTGTGGAGTGAGCTCTAAGACCTATAGGCGAAGCTTGACCGCGCGCCTCATAAGCCAAAGCAATAGCATCCCTGACCCAGTGAGACATGGTCTGCCTGGTGGCAGCTGCTCCTCTGTTACCACCACCATAACAGACGAACAGTTGCTCCGACTTACACCACTGGCTAGTGCGGTGGACGTAAGTCTGAAGAGCACGGACTGGACACAGTCTATAAGATTTCTCCTGCTCGGGCAGAAGGCCTCTAGAATGACCGGATGTACAGCCGAAAACGGAACCTTAGGCAGGTAATCAGGATGAGGATGCAGAATCACTTTCACGCTCCCTGGGGCAAAGTCTAAGCATGATGGTGAGATAGACAGAGCCTGCATATCCCCAATTCTCTTCAAAAAGTTTATTGCCATGAGAAAAACCAATTTTAGAGTTAGAAATCTATCAGACGCTGACTCTAAAGGTTCAAAGGGGGTTTCAACCAGACCCTCGAAAACTATAGCTAAGTCCCAAGAAGGCATCTTGGATTTTTACTGTAGGCCTCAGTCGTCTGGCCCCACGAAGAAAGCGAGCGAGAGAGCAGAGGGTGTCTCCCGAGTGGCATCCCGTCAATCAAGGCGTGGCAAGCCGAAAGAGCGGCCACATAAACCTTAAGAGTAGCAGGGCATGTGCCTGTTGACAATTTCTCTTGCATGAAGTCCAGAACTGAAGCAATATGGCAGTTGACTGGATCTACATTGTGTACCACACACCACCTGTCAAAGACACCCCATTTACTGGCATAACTCTGTCTGGTGGAGGAAGCCCTAGCACTAAGAATGGTATCAATAACACCCGGCGAAAGCCCTGTGTTCCTCAGTTGGTACCCTTCAGGGGGCCAAACATGAAGATTCCACAGGTCTGGCCTGGGATGGAATATCGTGCCCCCTGCCTGAGACAGAAGGTCCCTCCTCTCCGGAATCGCCCATGGCGAGCCGTCGAGAGATATTATCTCCGAGAACCATACTCTGTTCGGCCAACGTGGCACTATCAGCAAGAGGCAAGACCCTTGTTGGCAAACTCTGGCTAGGACTCCCGGGAGCAGAGAAACTGGAGGAAACGCATACAGGCGAATTCTGGGCCATGTGTGCGCCATCGCATCCAGACCCAGGGGGGGCTGGGTGACTCAGAGAGAAGTAGAGGGGACATTGCGCTGTCTGATGGGAGGCGAAGAGGTCCACCTCTGCTTCGTAAAATTTTTCCCAAATCTGTTTCACTACCTCTGGGTGGAGTTTCCATTCCTCTGTCGGTAGTGTCTGTCTGGACAGTAAATCCGCTCCCACATTCAAACGCCCCGGAATGTAAACTGCCCTGAGTGACAGGAGCTTGTCCTGGGCCCAAAGAAAAATCTGCCTCGCTATCTTGTTCAGATTGCGTGAGCGCAGACCCCCCTGGTGATTTATATAAGAGACTGTTGCTGTGTTGTCCACCCGTACTAGGACATGACAGCCTCTCAAATGATGGAGGAAACATTTCAGAGCCAGAAATACGGCCATCAGCTCAAGGCAACTGATGTGCCAATCGAGCTGACGACCCCCCCATTCCCCTTGAGCTGGGTGGCCATCCAAGACTGCTCCCCAGCCCATCAGGGAGGCATCTGTCGTTAGCAGTCTGCGACGACACGGTGCCCCTAGAGTGGGACCCAAGGCAAGGAACCGGGGTCTGAGCCACAGAGATAGTGTACGAAGCCCGCGGCGCATCACTTTTATTTGCCTTTGAGGATTGGCTCTCCGATGAAATCCTCTGGCTTTTAGCCACAACTGAAACGGTCTCATGTGCAACAGCCACAAAGGAATCACCGTGGATGCTGAAGCCATGAAACCTAACATCTTTTAATACTGATGAACAGTGCGATCATGGCCTAGCCTGACCTTGCTCATGGTCTGCTGAATGGTCTCGATCTGAGCGGGAGACAGTTGTGCCCGCATCGTGATCGAATCCCAAACGATCCCAAGATAAGTCGTTCTCTGGGCCGGACAGGGAACACTCTTCTCGGTGTTGAGTCTCAACCCCAGAGAAACTAGATGAGCTAACACGATGTCCCTGTGTTGTAGCGCCATCTCTTGCGATTGTGCTAGTATCAGCCAATCGTCGATATAATTCAAAAATGCGAATGCCCTGGAGTCGTAATGGAGCCAGCGCTGCATCCATGCATTTTGTGTACGTGTGGGGTGATAAGGCTAGGCCGAAAGGAAGAACCCGGAACTGGTATGCTTCGCCCCCGAAAGCGAACCTCAGGAATTTCCTGTGTTGTGGCAAAATTTCTATATGAAAATATGCGTCCTTCAGATCGATCGTGATGAACCAATCGCGATGCCGAATTTGCGACACGACCGTCTTGACGGTTAACATCTTGAACTTGAGTGCTTTTACTGTACGGTTTAAGCCTCGAAGATCCAAGATTGGACGCACTCCCCCACCCTTTTTGGGAACCAGGAAGAATCTGCTCTAATAGCCCGACTCTCTCCTTGGAAGAGGAACATGTTCTATGGCCTCTTTGCCCAGAAGAGTTTGTAGCTCTTGAGACAGTACCTGCATCAGCTCCGGTTTCACGGAAGTGGAATAAATTGGATCCAGAATCCTATCCGTACTGTGCTCAACACCCACGCAGAAATGCCTGGCAGAAGTTTCCACGCTGCCACACTCTCTGAGAGTGGTACCAATTTCAATACTTCCTTTTGAGGGGATGTTAGATGTTCCGTGTCCTGAATGACGGCAGGAAACACTGGAACAAAGATGCGGGAAGTATACAGTTTGCTCCATGACTTCAACCAGCTCATCATGGAGGTCCTCGAAAAAGGGGAGAGACTGATGATGTCCCCAATCCCTACGAGGATTCTCTCTCTCCTACCACCTGACAGAAACCTATCCTCCAGCTTACTATGTTTGGGGGTCTCTTGTTCTCGCAGCCAGTCAAGCTGCAGCCTGTCCACCACGCGAGTAACCACCTCGAGCAGCTCCTCGACCAATTTCCTCTCGTGAGAGGAACGCTCAGAGGCGGGCTGCTCATGGCCCAAAGACCCAAGAGATATATCATCCTCCTCGTGAATCGAAGAAGCACCGAAGCGCGCTTCGAGATCACGAGAGAGGATGCGTGGATCTGGTGACACCGTAAGCGAAAGGGACGGGCCCGTACCGTCGCTCGCTCGTCACGCAGACCCGCACGAGAGCCCTCCGACGAAAAGGTGGGTGCGGTCTGAAAATAGTTCAGACGAGCACGAAGCATCTTCACTGAGAGCAGTTCTCAATGCTCGCTCTCGCCCGTCTCTAAAGCCAGAACCGAGTGCTTTTCCCCCAAACAAACAAAACAGTAATCATGTGTATCCAGCTCATACATAGGACGAGAGCATGGAGGAACACAACACTTACCGTTTTCGTTGGCTCATCCTACGAAGATCTGTAGCAGACAAAAAGAATCTTCCTGACGCACACATGCACAGAATGATCTGAAGACAAAAGACCGTTTGAGGCACCTGTGGCTTATCTATTTATAGCCCCGTGTTGTGGGCGCGCTCTGATGACGTCATCAACCGAGGCTATATTACCGCCGGGTCAATTCTATTGACGTGTTACACACATTATTCACAGCTGGTCACAAACAAGACGTTTCCCAATGCGGGTTACAGCTAAGTAACCGGGAACGTTCCTTCCAAAAAGGGATCAAAATCAACAAAAGAGCAATGATATGCAAGTGCTACACTATAACAAGTCTCAGTTAGCGTAACACAGTACACGTAGCAAGGATTTAAAAAAAATATATATATATATAATAAGAAAACAGATAGAAAAGATTAGAGCAAGCTAGTGTTAGAGGTCTTTTTGCTTTTGTTAATTGTATAATAAATGAATAGAAAACAAATCGAATACAAAAAGATTAGAAAGCTAGTGTTAGTTTTTTTTTTTAAAAAAAGAAAACAAGCAGCAAATGTATGCAAGTCTAAAAGGGACAAGTTTTTTTTTTCTTTTTCTTTTTTAAGAACAGAATTAGAATAGAGAGTCCTAGAGTAAGAGGGTCAAATAAAGATGGAAGAGATGTGTTTTTAGAGGATTCTTGAAGATGGCTAAGGACTCAGCGGATTGAGTTGGGCAGGTCATTCCACCAGGAGGGAACATTTAATTTAAAAGTCCAAGTGACTTTGTGCTTCTTTGTAATGGCACAATCAAGTGATGTTCACTTGCAGAACGCAAGCTTCTAGAGGGCACATAAGTCTGAAGTAATGAATTTAGGTAAAGGAGTGAAGAGCCAGTGATGGTTTTGTAGGCAAACATCATTGCCTTGAATTTTATGCGAGCAGCTATTGGTAGCCGGTGCAAATTGATAAACAGAGGTGTGACATGCAATTCTTTTTGGCTCATTAAAAATTAATCTTGCTGCCGCGTTCTGGATTAATTGTAAAGGTTTGATAGAACTAGTTGGAAGACCTGCAAGAGAGTCTCCACACCGCAGACTGAGGATAACTTCACAACGACTAATGGGAGTTGTGGCGCATGTTCCAAAAGAAAGGGCCTGATCTTCTTGATGTTGAATAAAGCAAATCTGCAGGACTGGGCAGTTTTAGCAATGTCTGAGAAAGTCAGCTGATCATCAGTCATAACTCCAAGGTTTCTCTGACTGTTATTGAAGGAGTAATGGTTGATGTGACTAACTGGATGGTGAAACTGAAATGTGAAATGCCATGTTTGCTGGAACCACAGGCAGTTCTGTCTTGGCAAGGTTGAGTTGAAGGTGATGGTCCTTCATCCAGTAAGAAATGTCTGTTAGAAAAGCTGAGATGCGAGCATCTATCATCGGATCATCAGGATGGAATGAGAGGTAGAGTTGAGTGTCATCAGCATAGCAGTGATAAGAAAAGCCATGTTTCTAATGGCAGAACCTAATGATGCCATGTAGACAGAGTGAAGTGGTCCAAGAATTGAGCCCTGAGGCACCCCAGTAGTTAGATGTTGCGACTTGGACACCTCACCTCTCCAAGATACTTTGAAGTACCTATCTGATAGGTAAGACTCAAACCACTGGAGTGCAGCTCCTGAGATGCCCTTTGCCAATATGGCTGACAGGAGGATCTGGTGGTTAACAGTGTCAAAAGCAGCGGACAGATCCAGCAAGATAACTATTGAAGATTCGGAATCTGATCTTGCCATTCTTAGGGCTTCAACAACTGAGAGCAAGGCAGTCTCGGTTGAATGTCCACTTCTGAAACCAGACAGGTTGCTGTCAAGGAGGTTGTTCTGTGTGAGAAAGGCAGAGGCTTGGTTGAACACAGCTCGTTCAAGTGTTTTTGCAATGAAGAAAAGAAGGGAAACAGTGAAAAAGTGGGTTTCTTAAGTAGTGGGGTTATACGAGCCTGTCTAAATGTTGAGGGAAAAACACCAGTGTGAAGGGATATGTTAATGATGTGAGTGAGTGCAGGTACAGCTGCAGGAGAAATGGCTTGAAGGAGATGAGATGGAATAGGATCAAGTGGACAAGTAGTAGGATGATTAGAAAGGATGAGTTTGGAGACTTCTGCCTCAGAGAGTGAAGAGAAGGATGTGAATGAGTGTATGTTTGCTGGTAAGATGTGCTTGACAAGTTGTGGTGTGGAAAATGTTTGAAGATGTTTTTAATTTTATAAATAAAAAACGTGGCAAAGTCGTCAGCTATTAGAGTTGATGCAGGAGGGGGAGGATTTTACAAGATCATCTTGAGGATTTTACAACATCTGATTTTACAAGATCAGATGCTTGTCAGTGGTGCTAAGGATCTGTAAATCATTCTCCATCAACCTCAGGCATCTCTCCTTACTCTGTTTATGTGTTAAGTGAAATCTTATGTACTGTAATGTAACAGGCTACCGTTTGCAAGCAGCTAACCATGTCCCTTTAGTGGCTCGTATTCATTTATTAGAATGTGCGTTATTTGTTTTCCGTGCCTTTCTGAATACAGACACCAACCCATCTCTGCACAACACATCCCCTGCACAGCCTGGAATATAACATTTATTTCCATGATCTGCCATTTTTGCTATTATCCTCGCTTGTTTCTTCACAATACCTGCAGACCTTCTAATGATTTGGCTGTGCAGGTTCGGCTGGCCGCTGGCATAGAACATGGGCGGGTATATGCAAATGTTGGGGGCATAACTATTAGTGATCCTGACTGTAACATCACAGTCTGTGTTATGTTCTGATTCGCCTATTTTTCAGTGGTCTTTTGCATGTATGAGATTTACATAAGGAGGAAACAATGGTGTTTGAGGCTCATGGTATGTCATTTCATTGTACAGAACTGTTGTTATTCAACTATGCCAAGGTAAATCCAGTTTTCCATTCTATGGCACCTTTAAAATGATATGGCTAACTATAATGCAAGTCAGTATGATGCATGACAAGACCACCATTAAACAGAAATGTATATCAAAGTCAGGATCCTGTAGAATCCCATGAATGTAGTGTATGTCAATGTCAGTAAGTGAATTTATTAGACGAGTATTTTAAAAAATCTATTCAGTCGGCGCCAATAGCCAACATACAGCACTGTTGCGCTACAGGCATCCCCAGTTCGAATCCTGACTCAAGGACCTTTCCCGATCCCGCCCCCTATCTCTCTCCCACTTGACTTCCTGTTAGTTCCGATCTGTCCATTCGTAATAAAAGCAAAAATGCCAAAAATAAATCTTAAAAAAATATATATATTCAATGTATATGGTATGGTGTTCTTGTTTTTAGTGTGCTGGTTAAACACAACCTATTAAAATATACTCACAGCACTGGAGCTCCGTGACTGGTGCCTGTGACAGGTGATGAAAACCACATACGGCCAATCATCAGGCTCCATGGGCACTCCAGCTGCGTGTGCACAAGTGACATGGAAAGAGGTTGGGCAACGACCACATGAGCACTGAATACATGCTCCGGACAGCTTCTTTATCCTGTTACGGCAATATATACACTTCTACAGAGAGAGAGAAAGAGAGAGAATGATAGAGTGCAAAGATGAAAACAAAAATGTCAATACTTTGTCTAAACATGGAAACAGCAGTATAGGCAACATTCATTTTAGTTTTAGTACTGCACTGGTAAGTCAAAAAACAGCTCTGAATAAATGTGTGCATTTTCTAACTCACCAGTTTATATCTCTGTACAGGTATGGCACTGATGTCAATAGGAGCTCTCTTCACCACATCAATGAAATTCACCTCAGGGAGACCCACAGCACACATCACATGGACCCATCTATAGCATGTAAAATGCATGAGACGCTTGATGCATTCACTAGCATCTAAGAACACTAGCCTGACCAAACTCTTATTTCTTTATTATTTGAAAAACCAGAGAATGTGTAAAAACATACTCAATCTTCTGCTCTGTTTTGTATTTAATACAATACTATATTAGTATTAATGGATCTGAATAATGGAGATTACCTGTCATCTGAGGTTCTTTTTAATGCACCTCCCCTCAGGTTACACAAACAGCATCCCTAGTATAGAACAGATACACACACACAAACAGAAACAAACAGTCATATTAAAAAAAAAAAGGCAAGCAAAATTGTAAGTAGACCATAAATGATAGCGATACGAAATCACTGAAATTATTACATACAGCTGCCAGGTCTCCGCTCACACATCGGTCACATGTCCACACTGGGCTGACTTCATGAGTGGCAACACCGTAGCAACCTGTGGACCAATCAAACCAAACCGTTACATTCTGTACTATGCCAAGCTATTCTTTTGTGTGTGTGTGTGTGTGTGTGTGTGTGTGTTTACTTAAGATGGTAATTATTAAATGTGCACAACAATTCATGAACACATATACCAAAGAATGCTTTATAAAAGATGTGAAATCATTACATTATTTGCAATCATTTTATTCTATTAAAAGCACAATTTTCAAACCCCTTTGGAACAAAATGTAATGGGAAATGCATGACACAAAAAAAATTTAATAATGTTTTCCTTCCACATTATACATCTAACATCAGTCTAAAATTGAGTGGAAAAAGATCACTCCGAGATTTTTAGATAATATTATACTGATCTGCTTTAGTACAATGGCAATATAAAAGACAATTACTTAATTTAGCAACAGCATGCTGCCTTTAATAATAATCAAAGTCAAATGTAAAAAAGTAAATGAATAATTAATAATTTTGTCTTATATTATAAATGAGTCTTCACACATGAAAATAATACTTTAAGTAAACATATTAAACTTATGTATTTAATACATTTTATACACTAGCATTTAAATATTTTGAGTCAGTAAGTTTTTTTAAATTAATACTTTTATTTAGCAAGCATATACTAAATTGATCAAAAGTGACAGTTAAGACTTTTACATAGTTACAGAGTATTTCTATTTTAAATAAATGCTGTTCTTTTAAACTTTCTATTCATCAAAGAATCCTAAAAAAATTAAAAAATAAATCATCACCACAAAAAGATTAAGAAGCACAACATTTTCAGCATTTATAATAAAATGTTTCTTGAGCACCAAATCATTATATTAGAATGATTTCTGAAGTATCATCTGACACTGAAAACTGAAGTAATGGCTGCTGAAAATTCACACACAAATTAAATGTAAAAATACATTCAAATAGAAAACAGTAATTTAAAACTATAATAATATTTCATAATATTACTACATTCATTATATTTGGGGATTTCTTTTATGTGTTAGGTTTGTTGTGGAATGATCTCCGGGACGTACTGGCATGAACTTGAACACAGCAACTATTACAGGCCACAAGAGGACTGGATCCATCCTCCTCCAGCAGTGTGTTCAAGGGACATGGGCCCTCCTGGTACGCAAAGCATATTTCAGGAATCAGAGGTCGTGATCTCAAGCCCACCTCCTTTGAACATGACCCCTGAGACTCTGTGGCAGCACTCAAGACATCGTGCCTTCTCTCCTCTAAATTATCAGGCTGTGAGAGCAAAAAAAAAGAGATTGAAATATCTGTGTGATGCAAAGCACAAATACACAAATCAGTACATAGTATCGCTATACAAAAGTTACCTGATAGTATGGCATGAAAAGGGTGCAGACAGCACAGTGTGGAGAGGTTTTAGCTGCAGTTGTGTTGTACTCTCGTTCATACTGAAAATTAGCTTTTCTGTGTTGCCACAGATGCGCTAAAGGCTTTGCCCATTCCTCAGTTTCTGGCTCCTCTTCTTTAGTTACACAGTCCTCTAAAGTCTCTGAGACACACATACAAATAAATATTTACTCCAAGGCTGTCAATTTAACATGTTAATTTAGTATAATTAATTATATAACTTCACACAGCTTCTTAAAAGTATACATGTGTGCATGATATGTAAGTCTGCACATATACATAGATGAAAAATTAAAAATACTATAGACAGAATGCAACAATGTAGTATTAGTGCAATTTTGTCTAATGACAGCATGTGGTAAAGATAAATATTCAGGAGTCAGGAAAGATTTGTAATGTAATAAAACATAATATGTTATTAATAAAAGTACTAATACAACAACTGTTCAAATTTCTATTGTTTGTTTCTCATAATATGAAATGAAAGTGATTAAACATTCACCATCATCGCTGGCAGCCTGCTGTTTCACAGCACTTGGCACTGCTCTTGCAGTGGGTTTTCTAAGGGGGTGACGCCAACTCTTGGCTGTCTTCTTAACAGTTTGCGTGTGATACTGTGAGAACAAAAAAAAAGAGAAAGAGGCAAAGAGTAGATCAGTGAGAAAGAGACACTTTCCAAAAAATATAAAATACTGTGCTACCTTTATTGTACATGTGTGTATATAGTATGTGCAAATTTATTCATGCTTTGACACGGGTTACAAGGTGTTAAGACGTGAAAAGCAACGAAGTGAGTGAGTGGTCTGATTTATGTGTACAGACATAATTTCACTGGATTCACAGCAGGTGTAAATTTATATAAAAACTTGTGGTCAGTAAGATTTTAATACTTTTAGTTAACATTTTTATTCAGCAAGGATGCATTAAAGTCACAGTAAAGACTCACAGTAAAGATATATATAAAACAAATAATAAAACATACATAAAAATATCTAAAATCTCTAAATACATATAAAAATAATAATAATAATTAATAATAATAATAAATCAATTAAAAACCCCACCAGTGTCTGTACTTCTCATTTGTATGCAAAATTTAGTTTAGGTTTAGTTAAGTTAAGGTAATCTAAAAGAGAAAATGACATGGCAAAACAAAATCCAATCAGAGCACATATATACAAAACAAATAATAAAATATACATTAAAAAATATCTTAAATCTCTAAATATAAAAAAAAATAAATTAATTTAAAAAAGAATTAAATTAAAACCCCCACCAGTGTCTGCGCTTCTCATTTGTATGCAAAATTTAGTTTAGGTTTAGTTCATCGAAAAGAGAAAATGACAACGCAAAACAAAATCCAATCAGAGCACATCTGTTATTAAACATGCAGATAAAACTTTTGCCCATTGAGATTTTACTGTGAGCAGGTTCATCCTGTAAGTTATGATTAAAGTTGAAACCAAGCAATCAGCAAAATGTCTTTGTCACCACAGTCACTGTTTGTTAGGTCAGAATCTAAGAACTATGTTGTAGAGAGGACGCATTTCTTGTCATTGTATAGCACCAGAACTCACTGTACAGACTTCCCCTGGCTCCAGACCCGTTTCCACATACTCAGGGTCACTCATGGCGTTCTCCTCACTGGATTCACTGCTGCTGTCAGCACCTTTATCTCCTGATTCACACCAATCAGACTCGCTCACAGACCCATCATGCTCTGACTTTGCACCTCCGTAATACTCGTGACCTTTAAACTCTTCCTCATGAGGTTCCTGAGAGCCTGCCTGCTCACTGAGCACACAAGCTTCAGCTGGTTCCAACCCCATGTTCTGCTGCTTCAGATCAAGATGTGCGTTTGGAGCCATGTCTGCACCAGAGCACTGCATGGGAATGGGCTCCAGGTTGGTCCAAGTCTGAGTGCTTGGTGAAGAGTTTGGAGAATCAGGGAACTTTTTTTGTTGGCACCCTGATTTGGACCACATGGTGTAGTGCAGCGAGTCATGGGCATAATCTGTAAGACTGCTCACACCTGTGGTAAGACCAACTACCAGCTCAGGCTGCAAGCTCTCAATGAGCACTGCGGGATTCTTTGAGCTGAGGTTTTTCCAAATGGTGAAGGGTTTGGATGCCATGTTGGTGCCACTGGCCATTTCAGAGTCATGGGTGTCCATTAAACCCACATCTGCTATGGTAGAACATTGTAAAATACTCTGAGTAGTGATTTTAAACTGTGAAATGGACTCATTTTCAGTGTTCCTGACTGCGGATGGGACGTGTTCATATCCTTCCTGTTTGGATTCCTCTGGTGGCCCCCATTGTGGAACCAAGGAAGGAGATGCTGTTTTTGCTCTAAAGGTGTCTGAGATTGAGTTTTGTGATTGGCTTACACCTTCCTGGAGTGCAACAAAGGGCCAATCGGGACAAGGTCTTTCAGAACAAGTATCCACATCATGTGTTATAACAGGAGGCGAGTGTGATCTTTCCAGATGGAGAACAGGTGCATTAATGTTAGGACTGTGAGGTCTGTGATTTGTGGTGTCGGGTCGGACAGCGAGAGTCAGCGAGGGCATTTCAGGTGCGAGAGATTGAGGATTGACTCTCTCTTCTATGAGCTCGGGCATTAGAAGAGGCATTTCACAAAACGAAGCATTCTGGATTTCAGCGTTTGTTCTGTTTTCTGAGGTTTCCAAACCCTGAAGAGCAGAGTCTAGACGGATCAAGCTTTGCTCTTTGTAAAGTGCTGATGTGCCGTAATCGATGCTGCTCTCAGACAAGATATCGGCAACCGTCTCTTCTGTTTCAATTTTAGCTTGTTGGGAATCAGTTTCTGAAAATAAAACAGCACCAGTGGAATTAAGTCTCAGTGAATGGGTCACAGGAATAGAAGGAGCACTTGTCACTGAGACAGGTTCACAGTTTAATGCTTGATTAGGACTTTCAGCAGTTTTTTCTGAGTTCAGAGTCACATCCACAGTGACGCTGCGGTCTGAGGCTGATTCAGGTCCAGGCTGTACAGTGGAGTTTGAGTTTGTGGATACTCGACCTTCACTGAAAATTAAAGACGTCTGGGAGCTGGTGTGACCTAGATCGGGGTCACTCTGCCTGGATGTGGGGGTGAGTGGAGGGGTCGAGAGTTGCTCAGAGGAATCATCTTTGACTTGTCTGGTGGAGTGGGCCAGCAAGTCATTCTCCACTCTTGTTACTTTCACAACGCACATTTGTCGACATGGACCAGTGAGCCCTAAAAAAAGTCAAAACAATAAAACAGAGACATAAACAGACACGTACTTATAGCATACACTGCTGTTCCAAAGTCTGGGAATTTTAATGCTTATGCTTACTAAGGATACATAATCAAAACTACTGTTAAAAACAGTAATATTGTGAAATATTATTACAATTTAAAATAACAGTTTCCTATGTAATATACTTTTCAATGTTATTCATTCCAGTGATGGCAAAGCTGAATTTTTAACAGCATTAAACCATTCCATTATGCCAAAACATTTCTTATTATTGTCACTGTTGAAAACATTTGTGCTGCTGCTTAATATCTTTGTGGAATCAGTGGATTGATATTTTGTGGATGCATTTTTCAGGATTCTTCCTTGAATATAAAGTTTAAAAGAACAGCATGTATTTGAAATATAAATCTTTTGTAAAATTAAACATGTCACTTCTGATAAATTGGTAACACTTTACAATAAGGTGTCATTCGTTAATTAACATGAACCAACAATGAACACTACATATTACATTCTTTATTAATCTTTGTTAATGTGAGTTAATAAAAATACAGTCGAACATTCATTGTCTGTTCATGTTAGTTCACTGTGCATTAACTAATGTTAACAAACAAAACTTATTATTTTAATAATGCATGAAATGTTTAATGTTAGCGATCAATTTCATCTATTTATTCTAAATGTTTCTATTATTTTCTGCATTTAATCTATTTATTAATCTATTTAGTCACTGCAAAATAAATAATTATTTTCCTTAAAAAAAATATCATACTGATCCCAACGTTAGAGTGCATTTAATTTTCATTTATTCATATAATTTTTTTTGTCATTTTGGAATTTTTCTGACAGGACAGTCAAAAAATTATACCATACCATAGACCACAAGTTTTCAATTGGATTTGACAAAAATTCTATGTTGTGATGAACTAGGACTTACTTTAAACAAAATGCCGTCTTATACTGATACACAAACGATGTCTGTCCTAAATGTGAGTGTGTTATCAGATCACATCAGATTATATTTGAAAATTAATAGCACACAAAATAAATATGAAAATGCATTTACATTTATTTCTGAATAAGAGAACAACTGCAAATGGCTCAGCAGTAGCTTGGGGAATTTATTAAAGGAGGAAATGTATTGTGATTGAAGAATGTATTGTGAGCTTACACAAATAATGCCAATTCCAGCTTTTTTCACCTGAGTACTGGTGTTTCACTGAGTCTTCATTATCCTCGTTTTTCGATGTTAAAGCTGCTCCTCTACTCCTGCGACCACCCCCCTTCACTGGTGCAGAGTCCACAGTCTTCAGTCGTTTGGAGCATGTACGTGAATAATGGAAACTGTTGATACAAAAGATGAATCATCCACTATCCAAGACTGTGAACTGAACCTGCTAGCAAACAGCATTTTTGTTTCAAATAATATCTATAGTGATTGACCTCTGAATGAAAGATGTTTTTAAAAAATGCTAATTTGGATATTTGGCATCATATAGCTCTATGTTTCTACCTATAATGCTCAGGTCTGATCATTTTTGTAAAGAATTTTTAATAGTTTGCTCAAGTACTCAAACTCATACTTACTTTTAATTTCTTTCAATTTACAAAAATGATTTCTAATATTTTAGTTAACAATAACTATACTAAAGCAGAGGGAAGAGTGGAAGAGTCTTAAGCAGACTTATAACTCAAGTTGCTCAGCAAATGTCTCTTCAAACTATTGTTCTGAAAGCAGTTGTTCTGAAAAGGGAAGCTGACTATAGAAGGTATACCTTGTTGAAACCCTGCTAATACCTTGAGGTGGACGGTGCTTTCCTGCGACGCCTCTGAAGCCAGCTCTGCAGCTCCGGTGTGGTGCTAGGTGTGGCCAAGGTGTGATCCAATGGACATGAGTCTTTGCCTTGTGTCCAAGCCTGATAGCGATCTGGCTGGAATCGTCTGACAAATGGATCCATAGAGATCTTCACCATGTCCTTACTGCATGTACACTGCAAGAGGACAGGTTTTTTTTTTTTATAAAAAAAAGAGCATCAAATGTTCACCAGTTGCAGATGAAGGTAACATGAAGGTGCCAGATTTACATCAGCAACAGCTGTTATTAAGTGCTTCTCAATACCTGCGTAGCAACTTTTCCATAATTGATCCACCGGATACTGGCGAAATTGGTAGATTCAGCACAGTTGAAGCCGTGGTTAAAGCCAGCATGGTAACCATAGGGAAACGTGATCATAAACTCCCCCGCTTCCTGTGTTATCTGTAATAATATATCAGTGTATTGTGAATACACACTAGGAGAAAGGAGACACCACAACATTATTCTTAAAACTAAAATAGTTTTAAAAGACTGTGGATTGCCTTATCAAATGGTATGCTGTATTTCTTTAGTACAGAGGGGGATATCAGTGTCATCTTGTGTCTCAGGAACGCCTCACAGCTTTTAAAACTGTTAGGAAAGAAACCTAAAGACAAAGACACATTTATCACACCCAGCACAACACAAAATAAATAATTATATCTCGGTTAGCTAGATACATCCATATACCCTTTTGTCTGGACATGTCCTGTCCAGGATATCTAAATAGCCTAACATGTCTAGGTTTATGATTTGTTTTGCTATTGTTGTGCTCTCTACTGTGTGCTTATTTGCATTGCTTTGACTGTTTTCTGTAGACCCCACCTTCTTGCACAGCATGACTGGTTGATCATGTACAATGCCTGCATGCTTTTGGTCAAACTAATTTTGAGTTGTTACTTTCAGGAAGTATGAAAACAATAGGAGAACAAAATCAAAACCTGGACATTTTACTGTATGCAAGTATCTATCTTTAGCAAGTATGCAATGCAATGCAATGCAATGCAATGGAATGCAAAGAAATGCAATGCAATGCAATGCAAAGAAATGCAAAGAAATACAATGCAATGCAATAAAATATATATATATATATATATATATATATATATATATATATATATATATATATATATATATATATATATATATATGAAGAGTTCAGATCCAAAAGCCTCCAAGTGCAGTCTGAAATTTTCTTCTAAAATTAGCTTCTTTTTTTTTTTTTATCAGGCTCCTATATTTATGTTCAGTTATTTCACTTTAATTGCATAGAAAATAACCTATACTTGCCATTTATTATTTATTTATTAAAATTACTAAACTTAAACAAAGGAGCCTGATAAAAATGCTCATTTTAGTTAATAATATTAGATGGCACTTAGATGCTTTTGCATCTGAACTCTTCATTTATGTATATTTCATGTATTTCATATAACGTCAATATACTGCACACTCTTTTAAAAAACTACTTTATAATTTTACATTAAAATTTTTACCTATGGCAAGACGTTCCAATCTCTTCCCATGTTCTGGAGGGATGGCATACCTGTGAAATTGGTATTTATTTATTTATTTATTTTAAATGGCAGAATTACAGGTTCTCTGAGGTAGATGAAGAAAGAAGTTCAAATAGATCTATGCATACTCAAGAAACACAGAAAACCACAGTGAGTCCTACCAGGATTTGGGCTCCCCAAAGTGCAGGTAGTTGATGCTATAGAGGTCCATGTCCTCCGTGTGCCAGGAGAAGCTGGTTTTCCACATTCCAAAGTACAGATAGGGTGTGTTTACACCCTGAATGGACACTCCACAATCCTCTTCAATCACATCCAAGATTGAGTTCAGGTGCCCGATGTTCCACTCTTCAATGTCCTGAGATAAGAGTGGCAAACATTATCTCAACTATTACCTGCTTACCAGTTCACAGCACAATAAAGAAAGTACCATGGCACTACCAAGATGTTTTTGATTCTTATATATTTCCCCTCATTATTTCACAAACGGTTAATGAATATTTTTTGTGTTTTATTTTTATCATAATTATCTTAAAATATCATGTAAAGACAAAGTCATTCATAACACACATGGCATTCACATTCCATTTGAGGAACGTTACGCTGGACATTCAGAGCACAAGAGCTGTGCTCCACCTGCATCCTCACCTCATCATAGAGTGTGCCGCTCACATCAGCACCATAGATGGGCGAGACGAATGTCAGATTCTTCCAGTACTTCCTCTCCAGGTCTTCATAGTTCAGGTAGCGAGGTGTGCAGTACCTGAGTAGGTAAATCACACATCTCCAGATGGCCTTAACGAATATAGGTTAATCCATCATTTAAAGGAATCTTATTACAGAGTGCAATAGAAGTCCAGCATATAACAATGCATAAAAGAACTATGTAAAGGAACCAAAGCAGAGGTGTTTGTAAACTGCATGGCATTGTATGAAATTGTATTTTAAACAAAAATATTCCAATAATACTTTCCAAAATTATTTTTGTTTAGATATTGTTTAATATATGGAGTGGTTTTTTTTTTTTTTTTTTTTTTTTAATTTAGTAAACACATCTGCTACCGTTTATGCACTGCTTTGCTTTTTTGGAAATATTAAATAATAACCTAGACTGTAGGTTATGGCTGAATACTGTATAAAGAAATGGAAAGAATGTGAATGCAATCCACAGAATATTATTGCATGCACATACTGTGTTTAAATATAGTTAGAGTAGAATAACAGTTGTCACTTACATGTCACTGTTGGCCAGTCTGCGGAATTCTTGCACAGTGAGCGGTTTCTTCTGGATGTTGTATTGTGTGAAGAGTCCTGACTGGCCAGCAACCATCTGCTGAATAGGTGCTTGAATAACGAAATCATCGATATCATCATAACTGCGACGTGGCTTCCAGCCCTTGGGTGGAATAACCTGTGGAAATAATTAAGATCTGCTTTAAGAAATAGGAAGCCACTATTTTTGCTCCGAGAGAGAGAGTGTGTACATATATATATATATATATAAATAAATAAATAAAAAAATCATGGTATATTATCTTTTTGTATATTACCTTTATTTCTATTAAAGTTATTACAGTATTAAAGTTAAAGGATTACACAATATTATCATATTACTATCTTACTATTATTAAAATTATTATTATATTTTATATTAGAGTTGTGATCTTGTGAATATAAATAAATAATAATAATTAAAAATAAAAAGCCCATCACTCTTTTGAGCTGTCCTCACTGACCGAAAGTAAAACGAACATACAAAGCTATATTGTGCATTTAGATTTTATATTTTAGTCTGTTGTTATTATTATATGTACAATACACATTTTACTATCAATCACATGCATAGACATACCAACCTTGGCCAGTCCAGCACGATGAGCTCCCTGAGACTCCATATAAACCAGGTACTGGTTGAAGTCCTTAAACTCCTCCATGGTAGGTCTGAAGGTCATGATCTTACAGGCAGGGTTAGCCGGGGCACTTGCCCCAACACCTGCCATCCTGACCTCTCCCTGCTGCCTCCCAGAGGCTCTACCTGCAGAGCATACTGTGTGCAATTATACTTCCCCATTCACAATCATGATTACACAACAAAACATGCTGTGATTAACACAGTTTGAGTTACAAAAGTCCAACAGCTTCTTCTTGCATGCATTTGACTGACCGTATAGCCATAGTAATTTAGCATAATGATTTGGGTCCTGTACAGACAAATCACCAACTAGGGTTTCATCATTGCGATCACTGACAATCAAACCTACAGATATAATCAAACAGTGTGTTTACTTACATCATTGTAAATTATAAAGCAATTTGCCATAAATCTATATTTATAAGTGAAGTCAGTACTAATGCTCGTAATTCATTATTAAAGCACAATGCAGCAAGCCACAAAAGTGTCATTTACAAGCGTCTATTTGCATGAGCTTTTAATGCAGGCCCACTCCCATGATCTGCTGATAAAACAATGATATATATGGCAGGCTAGATATAGGCGAAATACCTACATAAAAACATATCGCATGAGTGTAAACTGCCTGCGGTATGATTTTATCGTTTAAACTATACTGTTTACTGTACTCAGATAGGTTTATTTACAGTTAGCTCATTAGCTGCTAGAGTGACCATATTAAATGTCCACTTCTTTTAGTCTCGTTGTCAAAGTGCTTCTCTGAGCCCATAATAGCAAGATGAAGCTGTTCCTGTGCGCATAAGACATCCGTTCTCTGTCATGTGTATTGATTAGAAATACCTCCGTGTAGTGTGTTCGTGGGCACGCAGTCCAGTCCCTTTAAACACCCAGCTGTTCTACTTCATGACAGCGCTCTGCTCTCACACGATTTCATTTCTGCTTCTCTTCATCTCGCTCTGGGCTTAAGGGAGCGCAGCGCCATCTGGTTGACTGTATGTTATACAAATGCATTGCAAAACAATGCAATTCAATACAACTTTATTAATCTCAGAGGGGGAGTTTAGTTTTTGGCATTTAAAAAGATGAAATCAGACGCAGCACATGTATAGTCAAGAATGTTTGCCTTAAAAATGTGCGTTGTCTTAAATAAAATAGTTAAGAATAATTAATGTCTTTTTTATTATTTTTTTTACATTGAATAAATGAAAAATGAAAGTTTTAAGGGTATGAATTGGCTAAATGACAAATTTGTTTATTTAATAAATACATTCTTCACAGATTAAATAGGTAAAATATATTTTTTCAACGTGACGTCACACCCTTATAGGAACGCCCACCTGGAGGGCAAAACACTGAACCATTGAGCGGATTGCGTTCATATTCCGGCCTCATCTGCTTGCCTATGTAAACTATGCATCATTAATATAGATAATATTACTGTTTTAAATATATTAAGGCACCTTACGTGTTTTTACAACGTTTTGTCGCACTGTTTAATGATTAAAATATTGCCGCGGGTGATTATATTAATTGCAAATGGCCAAAACTTGCATTTTCTTCACATACCTTTGTTTTATTCTTTTGAGAGGTGATCTAAATATTTGCGGCTGTGAAACAGATGGAAAATTGACAGGTTTGTCCTGCAGTTCTATGGATGTTTGGCCCTCCAGGACTTCGAGCCGGTCACGTGACTGAAAGCTATGACTAGACATCATTATAGCTCATTGTATTTCTCTTCAGTAGTATCCATACTGACAAGTGAAAACACTTCTGCAAGCTTTATGCTTTAAGCTTTTTTGGTTTTGCGATTATTATTCAATGGATGCAAACACAAGTAGTTGGATATATTTTTTCCGCCTTTTCTTTTTTATGTGAGAAAAAAATATAAAATGTATGTGTTACTCAATATTAATAGGCTAATATGCAAGATTTGCTTGTGTATGTCAGCAACATCTTTCCAAATGCTGTGTGTCTCTTGTCTCATAATAATAATAATAATAATAATAATAATAATAATAATAATAATGTATTATTTAAAACAATTAAATATATTTAATTGTAGCCTATACAATTATTATAAACTTTTTATTATTATGTGCATTGACATTTGGCCGTTAAACGCTAGTAAGTAGACAGTTTACTTTGAAATTTGAGAGATCCACACCGCGCGCCCTTATAGCATAACGCCTATAAACCTTCATAAGGTGGATATATGCGTGTATCTGTGTATATTGACGCTTTGGCAATAACGGAGCAATAAAGCTCCTGGAATCTCAACCTTAAAAAGAGGAGGAGGAGAGAGAGGGCGGGAGACAGAGCGAGACAGAGTCGGATTTATCAGTCGCTGAAAGCAGATTAAACGGTTAAACTGAAGTGCGTCTCGAAACTCCCATCGGACTAACCAGCCTTCGCTTTATTTATTTACCGTCCCAAATGAGTGTTCTGTCGGCGCAAGGCGATGGATTGTTCACGAAAATGTTACTCTTCGTGTAAGGTGAGTGATATATAGCATATAAATGGTGTTCATAAACGTTGTGATGTGAAGATGAATGCGCGTCACTGACTGAACTAGGTGAATTTGACAGATTAAAGGGAATTAAGTGAATGACAATTTCACACTATCAGCTCTATCGGATACATAGGCTAACTAAACACAAATAGGATATATATATATATATATATATATATATATATATATATATATATATAGTAATAATAGCAATAGCGTTACTGTTTGTCTTTTCTAGTTGTCTGATATAGAGACTCTGCCCTGCATGCAATATTATTATATTATCTTCTTACAGCATTTCAGGGAATGCCAGATAACCTTGTTTATTTGAGTGAGAGATGAATTCAGTGCTTCCTTTAAGAGATGGAATATGCAAAAAAAAAAAAAAAAAAAAAAAAAAAAACCATATTAATGCATAGCCTGTATATATTTAGATTTCATATCATTATTTACAGCAAGCCCAAAAGGTTCACGTTTCATTTAGTGTAGCCTGGATGATTCATAAGGGAAGTTGGGACAGGCATTCATTACAATACGTCTATTGTGCAGATTATTTCGCAGCACATTTTCCCAAACTTTAATCATTTGATTGATGTAGCCTATTCTTGATTTGTTTTTACCATTTAGGTGCAAACATTGCAAAACATAGCTGTAATAAAAATAATTAGTATATGTAGAAAAAACCGAGGGGGCAGAAATCAGGAAGGAGATCCGGCAGGCTTCAGAAAGGGCCATAATTCATTTATGCCGTTATTTTTAGGAGCAGCTGAATACTGTGAATTCTTGATGCCTTGTAAACGTAAACTTACCATAACAGATGGTGCTTAGATGTCTGCTTCATGTACAAAACCTGATAATCCAGTGATGATATGCTCAGTAAGACTAAATAATAGGCATAAGCACATAAACTAATGCTTTAAACATCTGATGTGACTGTGATCATACATGCCCTACACGCCATCACAGACTTTTATCATAGCACATATATCTTTCAGGCATGGAGCAGCATTTTACAAGCTGCTAACAGCTAAAATTGGGCCATTTGCGCCAATATTCATTTAAGTGGCTTTTGGAGAGGGAGATCTCCAACAGGAAAATTCAGCATGCACATTTGTACATGAAAAGAAATGTATGCATCTATCCAAAGAGTAATATCTCCTTAAATAACTGTGAAGAGGTAGAGACTTTTAGTATTCATTGTATTAATACTGATTTCATCCAAATACACTCTAGCAATCACTAGAATAGGGAAGATGTATGCACAAATAGGCCTATGCATGGAATAAAACAATCAAAAATAAAGTTAAGAAGCTAAAGTTCAGCTAAGGCTTTCATTCTTCCAACCCATATTGAAAATAATTTAGTCAAACTAAAATGTCAGATCATCAAGGAATCCTGAAAATAATCATGGTTTCCACTTAGATATAAAGCAGTGCAACCATGTTTATAACATTGAAAATATAAAATGTTTCTTCAGCATCAAATCAGCATACAATAATTTCTGAAGCATCATGTGACACTTAAGATGCGCAGCTAAAAATCATCAAACCATTCAGTGACCTCTCGTGACCTTTGGATGAGGGCAGTGTCATTCTGGAAGTGACCACTTCATAGTAATGTTTCCTGATAGGATAGAGGTGATCACTCTGAACAACAGAGCCAGTAGATCCTGTGATTACATTTTCTTCAAATTTGTCACCCATCTGTGTGTGTTTATACTGTATATACTTTTATATGACACTAATGGACTTGCTATCAATGTAAATACATTAGTGTGATACTATACGCATTTTATTATAGGCCATGCAGGCATAAAAGGCAACACTTTACTGTAACATTTTATACATTATGTATGCTCTGTCTTTCCATCCACCAAGGGGTCCTTGACCTGCAAAAAGGTTGTAGACCCTTGACAGAGGGTTTAGTTAGCCCTTTATGCTGATGTCAATATAGTGATTTGACTATCTGTCAAAGTCAATAAGTCTCTTAGAATATCAAATAATTTGACTACTTATGACAAGGCAATATTAGTTCAATATGTAAAACTTTTTTTAATAATACTCAAAACACATACAATTATTAACAAAAAACTCACACTATTCTAAAAAATAAATTAACATAACCAAAAAATAATTTACTGACACTTTTCTTGGAAATGCTATAACAGTTTTTAAAAACCATATGGAACCAGCATGAATACAAAGAAGGTACATGTTTTAAACTGGATTTATTGTTAACACTCTTAACCATAAAATAATTGACCCTGACCATTGCAAATCACTATCAGATTGTTATCAGTGCATTTTATTTATTGGTCTAATTTCATTATCAAAATTAATGTCACTTTAATCACAGTTAATCTCTTCAAATGCCTATATTTATTTGATTAAAATGCATTAATATATTATTATTGTAATATATTTTAAAATTTATTTCTGTGATGCAAAGCTGAATTTTCAGCAGCCATTACTCATATCTTAAGTGTCATATGATCCTTCAGAAATCATTTTAATATGCTGACTTTGTGTCATTAACAATGGTTATTGTTAGTGTTATAATATTTTGTGAAAACCATGATATCAGATTTCTTTAATGAACAGAATATTTTTTTTCTTAATGATATGCCTAGCCAATTTGAACATCAAGATGACACATAACTCATAACTCAAGCTCTTTATAGGAAGAAGAAATGATGAAGCCTTTCCTCTTTTATGCCACACCTCTCTCCTCATGCCATGACTCCCAGAACAAATCATGCAGTGCACAGTCTGCACACACAATTATAACGTCTCCAGGTTTTTCCTGTGTCTTTATTTAGCATCTCTTTTTTCAACCTCACCATCTTCCCAGCTATCTCATTCTTTTCCCTTCCTTCTATACATCTTTTTCTCATTTCCTCTTTCATTATCCCTTTATCTACAACCTCCCAAACTCCATTCAGCTCCCTCTGAAGATATGCAGCGCTCAAATCATGCTGCTCTGCCACTCTTTCACTGTCTTTCTGTTTTGTTGTGCTTGTGTGTGTGAGTGGTGAGACAGCATTATCTAGATGCATTATTAAAGCCAGTGCACTCTGTGGTTCTCTCTCTCTCTTGCACTCAGTTAGTCTGAAAGAAGAGTTTAAGGGCAGTGATAGGATTACCTAAGCGTTTAAGGAGAGCTTGAAGGATCCATACAGTGCTGGGAACTTCATAAATATACATTGTTCAAACAACACATATAGCGAACAAACCAATCAAAAACTACCATTTGCATTTTTTAAATCTTTCATTTGACTAAATGAGAAAGACACATAAGTAACAGAACTGAAATAATGGCACTGAAAGATTCTAACGAGGCAGGCTGTTGTTATGAGGGAAAATTGCACTGAGGGAAGGATAAACTATGGAAAGCAGAGAACAAGTGAGTGAGAGGGAAAAAGAGAGCTGTGTTCTGTGTTTTTGCACTGGATACATTAATTATTCAACAGCTAGGAGCTGAAAATGTTCATAGGGGACTCTGACAAGCCTGATGGTTCTGTCTTTCTTTCTCTCTCTCAATATCCGCCTCAGACTTCCATTGTCACTTTATTAGTGTTGAGGAAGCTACTTTGTAACTGCCTTCTTTATAAGCTTCCCATACCTCAAAATAGTTATATTACAGTTGAACAACCTTTTTAAAAAAGCAAAACACTACAAGCTTTTCAAGAGTGGAAAAGAAATTAGATTATGTAATTAATTCTACAAGCAGAATAAATATTTTTTATACTAAGTAGAAATCAAAATATTCGTAAACAGAAATATTTTAAAATCATTTTACTCACTTAAAAAAATGTGACGAACAACAGTGTTTTAACTGAATATGTAGCTACATAATATACATAAAATGCTGCAAATGAATTGCAAATGCATGGATTTAAATTAATCAGAGATTCATTTTAGTGAATCAGTTGGGTTGGTTACATTTACATTGATGTATTTGGCAGACACTTTTATCCAAAGTGACATACATTGCCTTCAAATTTGTTTACATTGCAATAATTTCCTGGGAATCAAACCCAAGACTTTGATTTTTCCCATGCTATAATGTTTGAGCTACAGGGGTGAGCTAGTTCATGCAACTCAAACACATCATGTAGTGAAAGATCATTTGAAAAGGATTATTGTAGCTTAAACAGAGCAATGTCAAGGTCATGGGAATGATTCCCAGAGAGTACATGAACTAAAATAAATATGAACCTCGAATGTAATGTAAATTAGCTAAATTGAGATGCGAAGTCTGTGTTACTAGCAGGCACACTGAGTTTTACGGTTTAATGAAAGTAGTCAAGACATTTCTTGCAGTGTGACCAGTGAAGAGGCATGAGGCATGTTTTTAGTGGTTAAACCAGCACCAGTATTTTTTGTGCATTCAAAGAATACGGCTGTATGGCATATAGCCTACATGGATGGAGTTAACAATCTGGGCATTAAACAGCTAGAACCTGGATGAGCAGTGATTAGGAAAAGCCCTTATTTTCCTTTTAAACAAGAAGAGAAAACTTTATTAGCTTTGCTTTGGATTAGCACATTAGACGATTACAGTATTGACAAAACATTCATGCATTTATAATACTGCAGTTGTAGTAAATAAATAGAAAGGTACAACACACTGACCAAACTAGTCTCTCTTACACTATTCCCCCCAAAATGCAGTTGTTCCTGCAGTATCGTTCCTCATTTAAACATGAAAAATGCTTTTCGTTGAGAGAGTTCAAACTGAAAGAGCTGAATCCTTTGTGGTACAACAGCTTTGAACATCAAACATGTTGCAACCTAATGTGACTATTAATTGTATTGGTACCGCTTCACCAGATCTTGAATAAGGCCTTTCTGGTCATCTCTAATTCCTTTTTAGAAATTGATTTTACATGATAATCTGCAGGGATCTATCTTGTCTAACCATGAATTTGTGAGTAAGGTACTATGGGGAATGTTTCATGTGCAACTGACCACAGAAACATAGATATTTTACCTCTCAACTCAAGGCATTTGTCACTCAAATCAAATTCCACTCCAGGTTTTCAATTTTCCACTCCTCATTAGGGCCAGAAAATTGAATTGCTATTATGTGCAAAAAAGTTAAATTCATGAAACTTAAAATGAAAGTAAATTTTAAAAAGTGCAGACTAATTGTAATTGGCTATTTTAATTACCCCCATTACAGTCACTTTATAGTTAATCATAAAAATACACTTACTTGAAGATTTAAAGTTTTACATATGGCACATTTATTGTCCAACAACAAATATTTTAGCAAAGTGTATATTTTAGTCAGAATTATTGCACTCCTATTCTATTGGGCTCCGTCTGCTTGGTGGAGAATCGCATGCAAAAAGCTCATGCACTCCAGACAGCAAAATGGAAATATTTTCTTGACTTTCTAACATTTACAGATGGAGAATATACCTGTGAAATACACTGAGGAAAACTCACATCTCAAATGCATTAAAAAGCACAAGTAGCCTATCTGTCAGAGCATCTGACGGGCAATGGCTTTAAAGTACACGTTAACAATATCTACTGTATATCAATATAAACGGTATTGCCTCTACTATCATAGAAAATATTGTACAAACTTGATTTACCACCCAGCCCTACTCCTGATTCAGGGATGAGAGAAAACCTGCTCTGAGCAATGAAAAACACAGAAAAAAGCACTCAACACACAGATAAATTTATGTGTAGCAGTGTTACCACTACAGCTCATCTATAAATTGTTAAATATCTTCAAGTTAAAAAGGCAATGAGAATGATGCAACATGGCTGTACTGCTGTGACTCAACTTCTGTGGTCAGTCACGCAAGATTCACTTCTCATAGTGAGATAAGGAATGAATGTTTAAAAAAAACATCAGATACCATTATATGTCACTTTGACAGAGCTGAGGACACCGTGGAGATCCCATCATGGCAGCAAGCAAGTGTCCATGTCTGATGCAGAGGACCACTGGATCAAGAAGAAAACAAAGCACCTGCAAACTCTGGAATTCATTATTGATGAAACAAGACTTCTAAATCTTTCTCTTTGCTTAAAGTAACCTGCAAATGCAGTGCCACTGGAATGCAGATGGATAGGAGAAAAACTTCAAAATCCTTCACACTGCATATAGTTTTTTTGAGCTAGCCAATGAAATCAATTCATTTAATGTTAGCTGTCGAACTAACTGACTGAGGCATCGGAATGATGAGTAGACTCAAATGAGCAAACCAGTGCTGTAAAGAATTGGTGATGCAGTCCAAGGAAAAGTTCCTCCTCAATGGGAAAATATATAATCTGACTCTAAGGTAAGTATGGAGTGTGTATGCATGTTTGTGTGTACTGGTCTGTCCGTAGTGTTGTGTGTTTACATGTGTAAATGGCTCATTGATCGGCTCAGTGTGTGACGCAATAACCTCTGTCCCAGCCTTTACAAATCTAATCCAATTAGAATACTTGTCAGTAACCTTAGGGTCGTCTGTCTGTAACATTCTGTGCATGAACACTCTAAAAAAAAAAGTCAATGAATACATGGTCCAATCTGTGCTAATTGAAGGAATTTTCAGTATTGATTTTTTTTTTCTCCCAGATTTGAACTCGTCCTGGCATAACATTACCAGTACCTTTTACATTTCTGTCAAGTTCCTAGGCTACTTACATTGGAATATAACATCTACACTACAGGCTTAGTAACTACTAGCTAGTTTGTAACTAACTCTGTAATTTATTCGGTTGCACCGTTTGTTCTTAAGGCAGAACGTAGCTGGTAGGTTGTAAGCTTTCCATTAAAGTTATGCGTAGTCGCATAACATTTACCCTCAGTTATCCAAAAGCAGTTGTGATAAAATTAGATACATAAATGCTGATACAAAAAAAGATATGACATTTTTTTATTATGATTGATTTTATTTGACTTACACATCATGGACCGTTGCACACAGAGGTGCGTTGTTTAGATCGGGATCATGTTGAAGAGCTGCTAACAAAGTATTTACTCACATAATGTTCTAGTTGTAATGTAAACACAACACACCCGTTATTTTTTATTTAATTGTTTTTTACAGCGGCATTAGCAAAGTCTGTGAATGATGTTTGTGAGACAGACATGTTGTGATACACCTGACGTTTGTAACTGTGTTTGACTCTTTTAGCCTGTTGAAGGATCTATTACTGGCTGGGATCCTATGACAGATAGACTAAGTGTACGTTTTTAAGCTATTTAGCATTGCTCAGTGCTAATGTATAACATAGTAAGCACAGTCTGCCCTAACTGGTCCACTACCCGTAATCCTCCCATGTGAATGTGAATGAATTGCAGACAATTCTTGCGTTAAGTAGTTCAACCTAGCCATTAGCGTTAGCTGGCCATGCTAATGATAGAATACAGCCATTATCTCTCAGATAGAGAGCATGAGCAGACCTTTTTTATGAGGGAACATGGGCATGAGGGGGAATTAAACCCCACTCTACAGGCCACTAATCTAATATAGAGCGAAAGAGAGAGAGAGAGAGTCAGAGAGAGAGAGCATAAACTGAAATGTTTCATTTTGAAATTCATTGAATATGGGCCCCTATTCCAATGTTACAACACAGATTTAATTTCTGGATCCATTTTAGTGATCTAGCAGTTCACAGACTCCTAACTATAATTGAATCTCTCTATCTTTAGTATATGAAATAATCTTAAAGGGATACTAAACACCAAAACCAAAATCTTTCCAAAAACCAAAAACCCCCATTCATTTCCAAACCCCAAAAACCTTCATGGCTTGTGCCTGTCCCATTGACTGCTAAGTATGTTACACTGTCGAGGTCCAGAAAAGTATGAAAGACATCGTCAAAATAGTCCATCTGCCATCAGTGGTTCAACTGTAATGTTATGAAGCGACGAGAATACTTTTTGTAAGCGAAGAAAACAAAAATAACTACTTTATTCAACAATTCGTCTCCTCTGTGTCTCTCCACATCACCGTAGTGCCATTTTGGAGAATATCCGCTGGACGCAGGCCACGTACGCTCTTCTGTGTCAGCTGCGCCACAAGGATGCTCTGTTTTCGTTCAAATCAAAGCGTAAATACACATAGAAAATGTATCCTTGTGTCGCGGCTGACACAGAATAGCGTACACAGTTTGCATTCAGCAGTTATTCTCCAAAATACGGCTACGGTGATGCGGAGAGACACAGAGGAGAAAATTGTTGAATAAAGTTCACATACAAAAAGATCTTCGTGTACAAAAAGAATTCTCTTCGCTTCATAACATTACGGTTGAACCACTGACAATGGACTATTCTGATGATGCTTTTTATACTTTTCTGGAGCTTGACAGTGTAATTTACTTGGCAGTCTATGGGACAGTCACAAGCCTCCCGGTTTTCATCCAAAATATCTTAAATTGTGTTCCGAAGACAAACAAAGTTTTAACGTGTTTGGAACGACATGGGGGATTTTCATTTTGGGGTGGAGTAACCCTTTAAGGTCTTCCGCTGGCACGTTTTTTTGCTGTGAAAGGAAGCTGTATGTACATTAGATCCCTATTGATCAAATCAGCACTGAAGCATATATCATGAATAAAATATATAAAATAGTGCTGAAAAAGTAATGAGATTTGTATTGGGAAACCTTAACATTATTTGGTGCTTAATCCTCTTGAAGACGGAAGGGTGAGAGAGGGGAGGTCGTATCTTTAAGTAACTTAGCTTCAAAGAGTGATTTAAAAAAAGGGATCTATTGATGGTTACCTGCCACACCTTTGTATTTAAAAATAAATAGAGGGGTGTTTTTAGTGAACAATGTGGTTAGGCAGAATAGCTGCTAATATGTTATTATCATTTATTATTAAAATTATTAATATATAATCAGGCAACAATAATGCAATAACTGGAATAGTTGATAATAGAAACTGATTTGGAGTAGAATAGTGGAAAAAAGGCAGGAGCATCATGGTTAAGAGGTGTTTTTCCTTATTCATAATGCAAATTGCCTGAGGTACAAACAGTTCTGGAAACTCTTCAGAGAGCATGTTGTTTATGCTATCATGATCCTCCTTTTTTGGCTTAATTGCTTAGGTAAGGGAATTGTTATGGTTAGAAATTATGGTTTAGTTATTTAAAAAAATGTGAAGACCAGGGAAAAAATAACAATTTGAAAGTACATCAGAATCAGAACAATTATTACATTTCCTATTGTTGCCATCTAATCAGTCGTGTTAATTTCTGACAGCGAATGTTGAGGCTGCAACGTGTAATTTTTTGGAAGTGTGATGCTGCACCATGGTGCTAAAAAAAATCAAGTTGAACTTCATTTAAATCTATTGTTCACTGAACATTTAGATAAACAAAAACGTGTAACCTTATTAATCTAATGAAGTGAAAATTGGCATTTGACACTAATGAAAACTGCCCCCGAGTTATGTAATCAAGTGCTTGAGACACTTAAACTACAGGTATGTATACATTTTGCAATAAACTGAAAATCTTCAATGTGTCAGGGTTCTGGACTGTCTGTGTGTGTTTTGCTCTCTATTACCCAGGTTCTCCTTGTGTTAATTTGATTCTGTTCACCTGTGTTCCCCTGATTGCCCATATGTTATAAGTCCCAGTCTGTTCAGTTTGTGTTGGTCGGAGATTATACATCTCCCCATGTGTGTCCTGTGCTCCTGTCTACCCTTTGGATTATTGAAATTAAAAGACGAGTATCGTGCATTCTGTGTTTTCTCAGTCCTCGCTACACAGAGTGTGACAGAATCTCTGACCAAAACAGTTACCTCCATTTGTCTACCCTCTGTTTTGTTTCCGTTTTTTTCTCAGTGTTTTGTTTCTGTTGTGTTCTAAGGATCTCCTCCTTCACCCTAAATTCCTCCTCCTCCTCCTGCTGGAGCAGGGAGGCTGATCTCTCGAGGACCATACCAGACAGTTCCTGTTGTTAGCTCACATTACCAGCTACCCGGACGACGCGTTCTGCGCTTTCTATGATGCTTGCCTGAATGCCGAGTGCAGAGCGTTGTTGTCCGAATATGGTCCTCGGGAGGAATTTGCCGCCCTCGTGGAGGATCTGCCAGAGCCCTGCCCACCATCTCTCCATGTCTGCCCCATGGATGATCTCACCAGATCCACTCCAGATCCAGAGCCCTGCCCACCATCTCTCCAATGTGTGGAGCACATGCCTGAGCCCGTCGCTGATGGAGAGCAAGAGCCTGCTGTGACAGACGAGCCATTGCCGCATGGCGCGACAGTGCTGAGGATCGGCGCGGAGCCAGTGCTGCTGAAGGCGTAAGTCAAAGTGTGTGAGCTGGCAACAGCGCCAGCGATGAGGGAGAGTGCTGCGGACAGTGTGAGTGTGGAGAGGAGCACCGCCCCCTGCACCGTGGCTGAGTATGAGCTGACTATGGAATGCAATCTTATTGACTTGGAATCTGATCTGGAGATCGAACTGCCCCCTCTCCTCTCTCCGTTGTCTCTGCTGGTCCCGTCCAGCCCTACTTCATCCATGGTTCCTTATTCCAGCCCTGAGGGGGCTTCCGATTCTCCTGTGCCTGCTCCTCGAAAAATGCCCGCCCTCCCACCCGCTCCAGCCTCCTCCACCGCTGTCGTCTGGCAGCCCCTCTGCCCGCCCTCAGCCCACCATCATTGCGGTGCGAGCCCCGCGGGACTGTCATCCTCCAGCATCGCCATGGTCAGAGTATCCCTCACCTCCGCCTCCAGCCTCCAAGGCCTGGACTCGTTCATCGGCTCCACCATGGCTCCTAGTTCCCTCCGCTCCGTCGTGGCCCGGCAGTCCACAAGCCTTGCCTGGCTCCCTCGTCCCTACGGCTCCGCCTTGGCTGGCTTCGACCATCCTGTGCCTCGGGACTCCACTCCTCTGACTTTGCCTCGTCCCTCTGGATCCATCAGGCTCCTTCATCCCCTCGGCTCCACCTCAGTCCTCTGTCGCTCCGGCTCCACTGGGCCCTCCCGGATCCACATCTCTGCGTCGGTCGCCGGCACCATATATGTCAGGGTTCTGGACTGTCTGTGTGTGTTTTGCTCCCCATTAGCCAGGTTCTCCTAGTGTTAATTGTTAATTGTATTGATTCTGTTTACCTGTGTTCCCCTGATTGCCCATATGTTATAAGCCCTAGTCCTTTCAGTTTGTGTTTGTCTGAGATTATATGTCTCCCCGTGTGTCCTGTTCTCCTGTCTACCCTTTGGATTATTGAAATTAAAAGAGTATCATGCATTCCGTGTTTCCTCCCTACACAGAGTTTGACACAATGAGAATAATACAATTGATCTATAGTATGCTGTAAGTTTAGATATAATTATTTTTGCTGCAAAAAAGTATTTTTATACATTTTTTAAAAAAAAAAAGATCAGAAAAATATTTATAACTTATGGTTTGTATTGCTGGTTGGTTTAACTCCAACCCTTTATTGAAGTATTTTTATAAATTGTGCAAGCCAAAAAAGATCAGAAAAATATTAAATAACCAGGGCTAGTGAAAATGCAGGCGGTCACAATTGTGCAAGTCAAAATTGCTGTTGCACAGTCTAACGACTTTGATGTGGTTTATGCAGTATTGATAACAGTGTTGACAGCAGTAAAATAAATGGAAAGTGAGTTCCAAATCCTGTGAAATCTGAGAACATAATGTGACCATGAGTCATGATCTCCTGGGATCTCTTTCTCTTTTTTGTCGCAGTATATTATTTATCTCTTTGTCTTTGTTGGTCCCTCTCTCTTTTGACCATGAGGCTCCAGATTGTCTCTCACATTCCCTAGTGGGACATTCTTGATATAGAAGCACATTAAACTTCAACCCTTCATAAAAAGCAATTCTGCAACACCACCACAATATGCAGAACCTACGATATAAAGGCAGGCCATGTTTCAGAGAGGGTGACCACACATTATCAGAACATTATCAGTTTATTGCTGTACACACCATTTTGCTTGCCACAGCTATGACCATTATAAATGTATATATGCTCAACCTGAAAGGCACTGTAAACAAACAAATACATGTAGAGCATTATATAACTTCACCGAAAGTGGACAGAGAAATTGTGCACCATCTACACAAAATTTGGCTCAGACATTCTGTAACACTTTAGTATAAGTACTAATTTTCACTATTAACTAGTTGCTTACTGACATGCCTAATATTAAAATATTAGCTGTTTATTATTACTTACAAAGCACATATTCTGCATGACCATATTCTACATACCTAATCCTACCCAATACCAAAACTGAACAACTACCTTACTAACTATTAAGCAGCAGATAAGAAATTGAGGCAAATGTCATAGTTAATGGTTTGTTAATAATGAAAATTGGACCTTAAAATAGACATTTAGACATAGACATAGACATAAAGACATCTATTGCAGACTTTGATTGGCTGGATTGAATATATATGTTGTGTCTGATTGGCTAAAAAGTATACTAAACATGTATATGTGAAACAGAAAAGTTTTAAAACATGCAAAATTATGTAATGATTTGCATATATATATATACAAAGCACATATTCTGCATATGTGCTCTTATATATATTTCTTTGTTGTTTTATTATTTTTTTTTGTTTTTTTTTTTAGCACTACAATCTTTATCTGGACTGTTTGTTCACCTCACTGGTTTGCACTCTATCTGCCATGTGCCTTGCGCTGCTTTATTTAACTTTATTTTTATTATTTTTTTTACATACCCTTATTTGTATAGTAGTATTTTAGATTTTAGATGTTATCTGTATCTATCTGTATTTTTAGGCTCTACTGTTAGTGTTATCTGTATGTACTGTACATGTGGAAGAATTGACAATAAAGCAGACTTGACTTGATATACATTGTCAGATATTAGTGATTTGTTTAATTATCATTGAAATGTTATAATTATTACATTTTTTCTTTGCAATTAATAGTGGCCCAATGGTGATCTTTCACCCTGTGTGTAGCTAAATGGAGGAGCGGGATCGCAGTCGCTCACCGTCTCGCAGGACCAGCAGAGTAGAGCAGGTGGTGGGACGCTGGCTTCGCCGCTCCAGAGAGTCCATCAGCCGGTACTATTTTTTAATTTGAGAATGGTTGTGTGAACATGTATCTTTGCTTTTTTCTTTTTTTCTTTTGTGTTTGAAAAGCATCAACCTCTCTCTGTCTGTACATAGAGAGCGTGTGCTAGAAGATGGGCAAGTTGCCGACAATGGCTCCCAGGAGCAGAGGAGCTGTCCAATTAGAGTCACTTTTAAGATCCCACTTGACCCCACCCTTAACTCCCATGGCTTTACTGTCTCAACACACACTCCACCCCAGGTGCTGGACGTGACAGAAGGTACATTACACACACAATCATCTCTAAAACATTTATCAGCTCAAATGGGTTCTACACTGATAAAAAATGATGTAGGAACAATTTTCACTCCAAAATTGTAGAATTAATTACACAACATCAAGTAAATTGAATTAAACTGAAATTGTGTTTTCTTGTAAAACCTACTCCAATAATATTTGTTCTATTTTCAACTTTGAAAAACATTTTTAAAGTATGGTAAAGTTCTTTCACAGTCAATTGTTAATTAAGTATTATAAGAATTATATTATTATTATTTTGGATTTTACAGTTTGCACTCTGAGCCTTCTTGGCATCCTTTTCTTTTCATGGAATGACAGCACTGAAGTGAAGTACTAGATCTTAGCCAGGTGGCCTTAGTTACCTTCAGAGTTCATCTGTGGCACTTCCAAATTAGCTCACATTATTTACAGGGTAACAGGCAGGGCACCATTGGCCATACAGTTCTGGAGATTATCTTTTTTTGGGAGATTTGAGAGCTTAAATCCATTAGAATTTATTTTGGAATAATACCACTGTTGGAATCTCTAGCTTGATGGTAGGAAAATGCCCATCCTATGAACTTCATGAATATGTCATCGCAATATGAAGGGAATGGCAGGGTCTGTTGAGGCATTGTGTGGCACAGGTCTAAGGCAGCACTCTAAACAGTCTGAAACTGTGACGATGAAGCCTTGCTGAGATTGTTACATTTTGATTATACAGCATACAAGCCCTTCATGAAAATCAATAGAACAGCTATAGTGCATTAGCTACAAAACAAGCGTCCATTACTGCAAAAAGGATACTGCGGTAATATATTTATTGTTCAAATAAAGTTGAGTCAAATCACATTAAATTAGCAAAAAGTATCATATTAAAGGAACAGTTACAAAAATTACCCTCTTTTTATTTTCATTATAAAAATATTTAGTGGTGCTTTCTGCAGATGAACCTATTAGTGTATGTTTATATGTTATATGCATTATATAGTATATTAAAAGCATTTGTAACGCTTTGCAGTAATGTTTAATTTGTTAACATTATTTAAAAATATTGGTTAACATAAACTAACACAGTGAACAATACTTCATTGTTAGTTCATGTTAGTATATTAATCTTAGATAATGTTAATTTCAACATTAATGTCAACATTTACTAATACATTTTTAAGAGCAAAAGTTGTATCTGTCAATGGTAGTTAATGCACTGTAAACTAACATTAATTTTTATTAATGGGTAAGTTCACCCAAATAACGAAAATTCTGTCATTAATTACTCACCCTCATGTCGTTCCAAACCTGTAAGACCTTTGTTAATCTTTGGAACACAAATGAAGATAATTTGATGGAATCTGAGAGCTCTCTGACCCTCCATAGACAGCAACGATATTACCATGATCAACGCACAGTAGCAAGGACATCAGTAAAATAGTCCATGTGACATCATGGGTTCAACCATAATTTTATGAAGCTACGAGAATACTTTTTGTATGCAAAGAAACAATAATAACATAACTTATTCAGCAATTCTTCTCCCTGAGTTACCGTCTTCCACCATTTTGGAGAGTACCCCAGAACGTGATCAGCACATGATTTTTTTCTGAACGCAAACAAAGCTGATTAAATTGATTATGTTCTGGGGTACTCTCCAAAATTGCGGAAGACAGTAACTAAGTACCTCATAGCTTCATAAAATTATGATTGAACCCCTGATGTCACATGGGCTATTTTACCATTGTCCCTTCTATGTTGCTGTGCACTGATCGTGGTAATACAACGGTAACGCTGAAGAGAAGAATTGTTGAATAAAGTCATTATTTTTGTTTTCTTTGCGCACAAAATGTATTCTCATAAAATTATCATTAAACCGCTCATGTCACATGGACTGTTAACGATGTGAGGTGAGTAATTAATGACAGAATTTACATTTTTGGGTGAACTATCCTTTTAAGAAAAGAGACCTTACTGTGTTAAAGCTTTTATCTTTAATAGGGCAAAGAAATCTAATTCAGTTATACAGACAGTTTTAAATGTCCACTGAACAAGTTTGATCATTGAAATGTGACCCATCAGCTATTTGCATGTATAGCCTGCATGTACAGCAAAATGTTGGCTGACTTGCTTGGCACATGGAGTTGTGTCTACAGGCAACCCTACTCTTGGAATGGCTGAAGCCATCTGGTTACCCCACAGCCAAATAAGTAGTAACACAGCCAGTAATAAGGACAACATAAATACTCTTTCTCAAACATTCCTAAAAAACACGATAGCCCTGACAAATGACAGTGGTATTTGAATTCTAAATATTATTACAATGATTGACAGCTACAGTATCATAGTATGTTTGTCTGTTTTTATAGGTGGCCCTGCTGATGGAAAGCTTGTCCCTGGTGACCAACTTTTTAAAATAAACAATGTTGCCGTTGATGATCTATCTACAGAACAGGCTGCTGACATCATCAGGTATGTTGCAGGTGTAAGTGTTTATGTGAAACTACAAAATTAGCTAAATCTGGCTGCCCAGATGTCCAGTTTTACCTAATATTTTAGTAACTTTTCATGTGCCCAAATTTATAATAAATTGGTATCTTCAGAACATGGTGAAATGGTACATCTAGTGACTCGAGCTTCATCTGTACCACTAATTCTTCCATACTCTTTTCAATTTATTTACAGAGAATGCCAGAACACTATAGTACTGACTGTCCTAAGAAATACTGTGGTAAGTGAACATGCACACATTTAGAGACTCACTCCCTCTCTCTCTCTCTCTCTCTCTCTCTCTCTCTCTCACACATGCGCGCACACACACACACACACACACACACACACACACACACACACACACACACATTGTTATGTCTGAATGATGTATCAGAACAATATGATGTTGAACTGAACTACATCATAACACAAAAAAGATGACCAAAACAAAAGTTTTTTTATAATAATCAGGCCCAAAGGAAATCTGTGCCCACAGAGCTCAGCAGAAAGCTCACTAAATTTCTGCAGAATTTGAAGTGCCTGGTAAAGTGTACATCTCTCATCTCTTATTTGTTCTTTTATTTTTTCTAACTTTATTATGCTTCCAGCTTTCAGTAACCCTATTAAACACATTTTATCATATATGCATCTATTCAGCAGAATTCTGTAGATATACACATCTATTATATACATCTATTCAGCAGAACTTTCCTGTTAAAAAGATGCATGTGCAAGATTTCAGTCTGGGGGATGGTTACCTACAGAGGGTGGGGGTAGGAGTAAAAAAACACAATGTATTTTAATAGTGAGAAATAAAAAATGTATATAAAATTTAGTGGAAGAAAAATACATCCTTGCAACACACACACACACACATAAAAGGTTTTTTTTTGTTATATAAAAGGGTTCTTTTTTTTGTTTTTGTTTTTTTACCATGATATGGTAAAGATTTGAATATGGTAATCATTCAGGACCATGATAACATCCCAAGAAATGATCCAATATCTGATATCATTCCTGCAGCATGGTACTACCACCATACCTTTTTTTGTAAGGGTTGTAAAGAGGAAAAACAGACAGTTTTGTCTCAGGACATTTTGACATCTCCCTGTTTACTTTATTTCTCATTGACAGGTACAGTATGTCACAGTCAATGCAGAGACATTTTTCCATGCCAATGCAATTCTGCAATGAATGTTGAAATAATATGTCATTGACATATCAGACATGTCCATAATTATGCCATTTGTCATTATGGATGTGCTATAGGGGCCAAAATCATCCTTTATAACTCCAGAGAAGAGAGCCAAGCTGAAGTCAAACCCAGTTAAAGTGAGGTTTGCAGAGGAGGTGGTGTTCAATGGTCACTCACAGGTTTGATACATTCTGTTCATTCATGCTGTTAATAATGGAACATTCACATATGCTTATTAACAAAAAGAAGATAAAGAGAGTGAGTGATAAAGAAAATGAAAGCGAGAATATGAACAAAAGATGCAGAACAATAGAGAGGCATTGAGAGGAAGAGCATTTGGCAGTCTACCCAGTCTTGGGCAAAACCTCAGTAAATAATTAATCAGTAATTTATGAATTATTCAATTAACCATTAATTATAATCTTTGTATAGCTGAGCTGATATGGTGTATAGTATAGTTGCAGTTTATATAGGTGGTGGGATTTATCATAAAATTTATGATAGAGTACCTTAAAGAAATAGTCTGCCTAAAACCGTTTTTGAATGTTTCTTCAGGTGGATTGACGTGAGGATGTTCATTTTCCTCAACCCAAGATATTTTTAATTAGAAACTAATTAAACAAGCCCATTATCAAGCACATCACAGGACTAAGGCAGTGATAAAACTGTTTATCTTTTATGTATGCAGCTTTTAGAGGGCTTAATCTTTTTTTTTTAATATGATAATACTGATAAAATTGACTTGACTAGAAACGTTTTAACACTGTTGCAACAGGCAGTTGTTTTATAATACAGCATATTTACTACCATTACTATTAAGTATTTTACATATATTATTATATATTTTTTTAAATATGTCTTTAAAAATATGTCAATTGACCTTGGATGCTACATTCAAACCTAAAATTATTCAGGCACCAGACAGAATGTTTTTAAAAAAAATTTACTAGTGGATGCAGGACAATACAGACGTGGCCAAAAGTTTTGGCAGTGACATAAATTTTGTGTTTTGCAAAGTTTTTTGCTTCAGTATTTGTAGATTTTTTTCCATGTTTCTATGGTGTACTGAAAACAACTGAGTCTGTGACAGTGGAATTTGTAGTTGTAGAGAATAGCCACACATGTTTATCAGTAAATTTGAAGTCACAGATAAAAGTTGCAAACTTGTAGATTTGTTTTTCCTCCCCTACAAACACAACACAATTACACCTTCTCGAATCCTTCAATGCAGTTGCACAAATCCTATTCTACGAATCACAAATCAAGAAACTCGAATGCTCACGTTTTGCTACTATTGCTGCAGTGAATATGGTGCAAAACACATTCACACACCTGCATCAAAAATGTTAGTCACAGACAAATTTTGTACATCCACTAATCAATATGTGAATTCTTGCAATGAGATTTGCACACTTGTAGAATGTTTTCTTACATATATATACATATATATATATATATATATATATATATATATATATATATATATATATATATATATATATATATATATATATATAGTATCTTATAAAAGTGAGTGAGTACACCCCTCACATTTTCAGCAACCATTTTAGTATATCTTCTCAAGGGACAATACCATAGAAATGAAACTTGGATATATTTAGAGTAGTCAGTGTGCTGCTTGTATAGCAGTATAGATTTACTATCCTCTGAAAATAACTTAACATACAGCCATTATTGTCAAAATAGCTGACAACAAAAGTGAGTACACCCTAAGTGACAACAAAGTCGTATGTCCTATTCATCATGATCATGTTTTTGTCTGCTTGACAGGACCAATCAAATTTGTGTATCTTGTATTAAAGCAATTAAGATTTGGTGCTTTCGAGTCCAATTCTCTCATACAGACAACTGGATGCTCAACATGGCACCTCATGGCAAAGAACTTTTTGAGGATTTAAGAATTAGAATTGTTGCTCTCCACAAAGATGGCCTAGCCTATAAAAAGATCGGCAACACCCTGAAACTGAGTTGCAGTACATTGGCCAGGGTCATACAGAGGTTTTCCAAGATGGGTTCCACTTGGAACAGGCCTCACAAGGTTCAATCAAAGAAGTCAAGTCCTCGTGCTGTGCATCAGGTGCAGAAGCTGGCTTCAAAAAACAGACACATGAGTGCTGCCGGCATTGCTTTAGAGGCTGCAGAAGTGGAAGGTCAGCTTCTCAGTGCTCAGACCATAGGCCACACACTGCAACAAGTCAGTTTGCATGGCCGTCGTCCCAAAAGGAAGCCTCTTCTGAAGCTGGCTCACAAGAAAGCCCGCAAACAGTTTGCAAAAGACAACCTGTCCAAGAGCAAGAATTACTGGAACCATGTCCTGTGGTCTGATGAGACTAAGATAAACTTGTTTGGCTCAGATGGTGTCCAGCATGTGTGGCTACACCTAAGTACTAAGACAATTGTGTCTTGCCTACAGTCACCCCAAACACTGCCAAGATGACAACTGCCTTGCTGAGGAAGCTGAAGGTGATGGCGTGGCCAAGTATGTCTCCAGACGTGAACCCTATTGAGCGGAAGGTGGAGAATCACCATCTGTCTAACATCCAGCAGCTCCGTGATGTCATTATGGAGGAGTGGAAGAGGATTCCAGCAACAACCTGTGCAGCTCTGGTGAATTCCATGCCCAGGAGGATTAAGACAGTGCTAGATAACAATGGTGCTCACAAAAAATACTGACAATTTGGACATAGTTTTGACATGTTCACTTAGGGTGTACTCACTTTTGTTGCCAGCTATATTGACAGTATGTTAAGTTATTTTCAGAAGACAGTAAATCTATACTGCTATACAAGCAGCACATTGACTACTCTAAAATATATCCAAGTTTCATTTCTATAGTCTTGTTCCTTGAGAAGATATACTAAAATGGTTGCTGAAATGTGAGGGGTGTACTCACTTCTGTCCCAAATCACATACAAAAGTGATAAATGCATACAAAAATTGACAAAAGCATACAGAATTACAACTCTCCCTTCTATCTGTGTGAAATGTGGTGCAAAAGTGATTTGTGCATACAGTCGTGGCCAAAAGTTTTGAGAATTACATAAATATTGGAAATTGGAAAAGCTGCTGCTTAAGTTTTTATAATATCAATTTGCATATACTCCAGAATGTTATGAAGAGTTATCAGATGAATTGCATAGTCCTTCTTTGCCATGAGAATTAACTCAATCCCAAAAAAAAAACCTTTCCCACTGCATTTCATTGCTGTCATTAAAGGACCTGCTGAGATCATTTCAGTAATCATCTTGTTAACTCAGGTGAGAATGTTGACGAGCACAAGGCTGGAGATCATTATGTCAGGCTGATTGGGTTAGAATGGCAGACTTGACATGTTAAAAGGAGGGTGATGCTTGAAATCATTGTTCTTCCATTGTTAACCATGGTGACCTGCAAAGAAACGCGTGCAGCCATCATTGCGTTGCATAAAAATGGCTTCACAGGCAAGGATATTGTGGCTACTAAGATTGCACCTAAATCAACAATTTATAGGTTCATCAAGAACTTCAAGGAAAGAGGTTCAATTCTTGTAAAGAAGGCTTCAGGGCATCCAAGAGAGTCCAGCAAGCACCAGGATCGTCTCCTAAAGAGGATTCAACTGTGGGATCGGAGTGCCACCAGTGCAGAGCTTGCTCAGGAATGGCAGCAGGCAGGTGTGAGCGCATCTGCACACACAGTGAGGCGAAGACTTTTGGAAGATGGCCTGGTGTCAAGAAGGGCAGCAAAAGAAGCCACTTCTCTCCAAAAAAAAAACATCAGGGACAGACTGATCTTCTGCAGAAAGTATAGTGAATGGACTGCTGAGGACTGGAGCAAAGTCATATTCTCCGATGAAGCCCCTTTCCGATTGTTTGGGGCATCTGGAAAAAGGCTTGTCCGGAGAAGAAAAGGTTGAGCGCTACCATCAGTCCTGTATCATGCCAACAGTAAAGCATCCTGACACCATTCATGTGTGGGGTTGCTTCTCATCCAAGGGAGTGGGCTCACTCACAATTCTGCCCAAAAACACAGCCATGAAATAAAGAATGGTACCAAAACACCCTCCAACAGCAACTTCTTCCAACAATCCAACAACAGTTTGGTGAAGAACAATGCATTTTCCAGCATGATGGAGCACCGTGCCATAAGGCAAAAGTGATAACTAAGTGGCTCGGGGACCAGAATGTTGAAATTTTGGGTCCATGGCCTGGAAACTCCCCAGATCTTAATCCCATTGAGAACTTGTGGTCAATCCTCAAGAGGCGGGTGGACAAACAAACAAACAAACAAAAACCCACTAATTCTGACAAACTCCAAGAATACATCACAGAAACAACTGAAACAAAGATCTAAAAGCAGTTTAGCAGCAAACTTTTTGAAAACTAATATTTATGTAATTCTCAAAACTTTTGGCCACTACTGTATGTATTGTGCAACTATATTCTTTATAGTTCTTTTTTTTTCAAGTTTTTTTATGTTCAAGTTTGTGGATCTTATCGTCTGCAAAGTCGGGGGTTTATTTTGGAGCCATCGTGACGGTGATTACTTCAGCTGGTAAGTTAAGTTATACAGTTTTCTGAATCAATCAGGGAATTAATCAGGGACACATAATAATTCTACACTGCCTTTTTATCGCAGGTTTTGTCAGACATACAGGTGCTGGTCATATAATTAGAATATCATCAAAAAGTTGATTTATTTCACTAATTCCATTCAAAAAAGTGAAACTTGTATATTATATTTATTCATTACACACAGACTGATATATTTCAAATTTTTATTTCTTTTAATTTTGATGTTTATAACTGAAAACTAAGGAAAATCCCAGGTTCAGTATCTCAGAAAATTAGAATATTGTGAAAAAGGTTCAATATTGAAGACACCTGGTGCCACACTCTAAATCAGTGAATTAACTCAAAACACCTGCAAAGCCTTTAAATGGTCTCTCATCTAGTTCTGTAGGCTACACAATCATGGGGAAGACTGCTGAATTGACAGTTGTCCAAAAGACGACCATTGACACCTTGCACAAGGAGGGCAAGACACAAAAGGTCATTGCAAAAGAGGCTGGCTGTTCACAGAGCTCTGTGTTCAAGCACATTAATAGAGAGGCAAAGGGAAGGAAAAGATGTGAAAGAAAAAAGTGTACAAGCAATAGGTATAACCGCACCCTGGAGAGGATTGTGAAACAAAACCCATTCAAAAATGTGGGGGAGATTCACAAAAAGAGTGGACTGCAGCTTGATTCAGTTCTTCAAGAACCACTAGCACAAAGACGTATGCAAGACATGGGTTTCAGCTGTCGCATTCCTTGTGTCAAGCCACTCTTGAACAACAGACAGCCTCAGAAGCGTCTCGCTTCAAAGAGGACTGGACTGCTGCTGAGTGGTCCAAAGTTATGTTCTCTGATGAAAGTACATTTTGCATTTCCTTTGGATATCATGGTCCCAGAGTCTGGAGAAAGAGAGGAGAGGCACACAATCCACATTTCTTGAGGTCCAGTGTAAAGTTTCCACAGTCAGTGATGGTTTGCGGTGCCATGTCATCAGCTGGTGTTGGTCCACTGTGTTTTCTGAGGTCCAAGGTCAACGCAGCCGTATACCAGGAAGTTTTAGAGCACTTCATGCTTCCTGCTGCTGACCAACTTTATGGAGATGCAGATTTCATTTTCAAACAGGACTTGGCACGTGCACACAGTGCCAAAGCTTCCAGTACCTGGTTTAAGGACCATGGTATCCCTGTTCTTAATTGGCCAGCAAACTCGCCTGACCTTAACCCCATAGAAAATCTGTGGGGTATTGTGAAGAGGGAGATGCGATATGCCAGACCCAAGAATGCAGAAGAGCTGAAGGCCACTATCAGAGCAACCTGGGCTCTCATAAACACCTGAGCAGTGCCACAGACTGATCGACTCCATGCCACGCCGCATTGCTGCAGTAATTCAGGCAAAAGGAGCCCCCCGACTAAGTATTGAGTGCTGTACATGCTCATACTTTTCATTTTTATACCTTTTAGTTGGCCAAGATTTCTAAAAAATACTTTATTTGTATTGGTTTTAAGTAATATTGTAATTTTCTGAAATACTGAATTTGGGATTTTCCTAAGTTGTCAGTTATAATCATCAAAATTAAAAGAAATAAACTTTTGAAATATATCAGTCTGTGTGTAATGAATGAATATTATAAACAAATTTCACTTTTTGAATGGAATTAGTTAAATAAATCAACTTTTTGATGATATTCTAATTATATGACCAGCACCTGTACGTAACATAACAGCAATCTAAATGAAAATAGTAAAGAAAAATTAGTTAAGAAACGCTGTTGTTATGTATATCTTTTGTATTTTATTTTCAGGTTGTAGTCTATTGGTCATTTCATCTGCAACAAAATTGTATTGAAGTCTTTTCTTGTGATTGCATCATAGAGGTGGTAACAACAGGTGAGTAAGGTCCCATCAACTACTATATTAGACAAATTAGCCACTGACTGCTGCTCTTCACTAACCAACAAAACAGAACTAGCATTATATAGTTTTTTTTTGTTTTTTTTAAAAAAAATTTTAATAACAATAACACCAAGCAAAAACACAGATTCACAATATGAATTTTTTTTTGTTTTTTTTACCATAAAGTGTAATAACACTAACAGGCTGTTGTGACTGATTTCTCCAAGCAAAAACACGGATGCTGACTATGAGGGGCAGAATCATCATATGGCAAGCTGTCAGTTTTATTGAAATTAGGTAACCCAAAATACATTTGATTTTACATTACATTTACATTCATGCATTTGCCAGATGCATTAATCCAAAACAACTTGTGCTGCGTTAGGTACACATTTTATTGAGATAAGGTACCCAAACAGTTTTTTCAAGCACTTCTTTTGTTTTTTTGTTTTCTAGTTTGTGGTCTGGATCATGTCATCTGCAATACATTCCAGCTGGAGCCTTTTCTTGTGATTGGCAATGTAATGGTGATAACATCAACTGGTAAGTTAGCTGAAGTAAACTAGTTAAAAGTAGTTTTTTTATATCGTTATCCATTCCCTGGGAATCAACTCCATTATTTCAGCAATATAACAATAAGCTCTCAGTGGCAAATACAGAAATGTTAATTCATGCGTTCATGACCTCAAGGTTAGATTATTGTAATGCTTTATTGGGTGGTTGTTCTCCACACTTAATAAACATACTCCAGCTGATCCAAAATGCAGCAGCTAGAGTTCTTACAAGAATCAAGAAGTATGACAATATTAGCCCGGTTCTGTGAACACTGCACTGGCTCCCTATTAACCCTCTGGAGTCTAAGGGTATTTTTGGGGCCTGGGGAAGTTTAGTCATGCCCTGACATTTGTGCTTTTTTCAGTTTCTTATAAATATCTAAATGGCTAAAGTCTAATCTCACTGTAATCAGCACAAACTGGGCTATAATAATATGTGAGCAGCATGTATGTACATGATGCGTGGTTAGTGAAAAGCTAAAAATGTTAAATCACTTGAATAAGGCAATAAAACACATACAGAACATTGGTTCCCGGGACTTTTGAGAACCGCAGCTTGTAGCCTAGAATTTTTCTTTCTAAAATTATGTGTAAATCATCTTGTTTACTCACTTACAGAAAACAATATATTGATTTAAATTTTCTAAGACACTTTTTGGGGCGTGGTCGCATTAGAAGATAATGAAAGGAAACGTGAAAAACGGACATCGCGTTGTTTTCATATGGATTACTTTATCACAGAATATTTGTTTTCGGCAGCACTTGTTTAGTTTAAAAGAAGACATGTCAGGCTTTCTATAGATATCTCTCTCATGTCTCTGTGTTGAGTATTCACTGAGTTACAGTTCATTTTAATGACGCATTTGTAAATGAAGATAAGCGCAAAGTCTGCAGACAGCACTCCTTGTTTGTTATCTTTATTTTATAAATGCACAAAGTTTTGTTGTTATTATGTCTGTATACAAAAAAAAAGTAGACCCTTTACAGATTCGATTGATGTATTGCTCTTATCTGTACGATCAAAACTGAAAGTGTAATTTAAGTTCTTTTCGGGGTTATCAGGAGAAAATACCCCAAAACGACTTCAGAGGGTTAAACATCGTATAGATTTTAAACTCTTGCTAATTACCTATAAATCCCTGAATGGTTGAACCTCAGTATTTGAGTGAGATCTTATCGCATTATAGTCCTCCACTTCTGCTACGATCTCAAAACTCTGGCTATTGGATAATACCTAGAATATTAAAATCAACTGCGGGCGGCAGATCCTTATCCTAATTAGCTCCAAACTCTGAAATAATCTACCTAACACTGTTCGGGAGGCAGACACACTTTGTCAGTTTAAATCTAGATTAAAAACCCATCTCTCTAACCTGGTTTACACAGGACACACTAACACATCTCTATTATTCAAATCCATTAAAGATTGTAAGGCTGCATTAATTAGGTCAACCGGAACCGGGAACACTTCCCATAACACCCGATATACTTGTTTCATCGTTAGAAGAATGGCATCTATTCTAATATTAGTCTGTTTCTTTATTATTCTGAGGTCACCGTAGCCAAGAGATCCAGTCTGTATCCAGATCATATGGTCATTGCAGTCACCCGGATCCAGTATGTATCCAGTCCAGATAGTGGATCAGCACCTAGAGAGGACCTCTACAGCCCTGAATGTCAGCAGAGACCAGGACAACTAGATGAGCCCCAGAGACAGATCCCCAGTGAAGACCTTGTCTCCTAGATGGCCATCGGGACAAGACCACAGAAACCAGACAAGTCCTCTGCACAATCTGACTTTGTTGCAACCTAGAATTAAATGTGGTGTTTCTCATCAGAGAGTTTTTTTTACTGTATTTTATTTCTGTAAATCCTGTTTTGCCTTGCTACAGATACAAAGTCCCCAGGGGACTCTGGTGATGCCCTTTTTTCAGCTAGTGCATGCTAGAGATGAAGATTTGTCATTTGTATTTTTAAAAAGAAAATGTTTAACAATTAAACAGAATATTATAAAGACAAATCCTAATGAATTATTGTGATTTTTATGGGGTTGGGGTTGTAAAAACACCACAATTACCACAATTGGATTGTTTTATACAGGTAAAAAATTAAAATAAACTGAACCGTACTAATACTGACAATACAGTAATAGTACTTTAAAAGAAAATACAGTAATAATACGTCCAGCTACTGTAAAATGTACAGCAATCTCTTTACAGTGTATTTCAGGTGCATATCAGTTGGCACCTGAACGAGCAGGAGGAAAAATAAAATATTAATAAAAATGTTTGGGAGCTGTGAGCATCTTCCAGAGCTGACAGCAGCAAATACCAATAAAGGTACATTTTCTTTCTTTTTCTGAAATCACTCACTGTCATAGTGTACATGTGTAAATAATTTATATTAACATATTAATATCATCTTATATATGACACTCTCATAATAATCTATTATATATATATATATATAAATATATATATGTAAGAAAACATTCTACACATGTGCAAATCTCATTGCAAGAATTCACATACAAATTTGTGGATGTACAAAATTTGTCTGTGACTTTACATTTTTGATCCAGGTGTTTTGCACCATATTCACTGCAGCAATAGTAGCAAAACATAGGATTTGTCACCTGCAATTAAGTATTCGAGAAGGTGTAATTGTTGTGTTGTGTTTGTGGGAGAGAAAATTTTTTTGTTTGTGCAAATTTTGTCTTTGACTTCAAACATATGTGTGACTATTTTCAAATTCCACTGTCAAAGACACTCAGTTATTTGCACCAAAAATACCTTCATATATTATACCCAAACATTATTCATACAGTGGACCACCAGTAAAATTGATAAAAAATTATTCAGACCATGTTTTGCTTAAGTATTTTTCTTTAATTGCTAAAGCGACCTTTTTACACCAAAGACTGAATAAATTGCTTGGTAATTGGTTGACCTGAATTGGTATTATCTAATTGTGCACTTAAATTTAACAGCTGACAGCTATTCAGCCTAATTCATTACCTTTCTATCAAAGTTATCTAACATTATCAAGATGAATTTGTTCTGACACAGTTTAACTCTGAGTTCTTGTCATATTTTATTACCATTTTCTAAACTATAGCAAATAAACTGATAATGTGAGAAATGTTGAAGGTGTCTGGATAAATTTTGATTTGACTGTATATTGACCTCTGACCTCCAGGGTAACTCTCTGCTGTTCCTGCCCAATGTTCTGAAAGTCTATCTGGAAAATGGCCAAACGAAGGCTTTCAAGTTTGAATCTAAAACCACCGTTAAGGTACTGTAGATATATTCACTAACATCTGATGTGTTTATTTTTCGGTCAGCATTAATTATATTGCCTATTTTATGATTGTCATCCAAAAATAAAATAAGCAAAAAGTACATGATCATGGTAATTATTTAGTGCCATTACCATTTAATACCAGGACTGTACCATGGTACCATCACATTGCCCTAAAAGGGAGGTCTTCTTAGCTTTAACCTGTGTTGTGTATTAATGTCCTCTATATAATTTCACATGTTTCACATATCATCTTATCTAATCACCAGGACATAGTAATGACTCTGAAGGAGAAACTCTCAATCACCCGTATCGAACACTTCTCTCTGGTGCTGGAACAACAGTACAGCATCAGCAAACTATATCTAATGCACGAAGAAGAGGTTATTCAAAAGGTACACACGAAAATGCACATAAGTTATAAATTATTAATCCTTATGTTGTTCCAAACATGTGGACTTCCTATGTTCTATGGAACAACAGCAACAAATAAGGAAGAATATCCTGGGGGGTATTCCAGAAAGCAGGTTATGTGACATACCCAGGTATGTTTAAGAGTAAGTACGCGGATAGCCTCAACTTCCAGTTCCAAAAACGGAGGTAACTTTCAGGGTATGTTAGTAGTCATAGCAACTCATTCTCTGAACTTAACCTGCTCCGGAGCAGGTTATGTTCCAGGGTTAGTTCACTTCAGCGAGCCTTCAGTGGGCGTGACAGATATCGCACAACATTATATAATATTACAATATGTAATATAGCCTATTATATATATATATATATATATATATATATATATATATTTGATATGTTAATGAGGAAGCGCTAATTTAAGTTATAAATAAGGTAATATATTATTCTAATATGATTATTTCTTTTATTGGCATATATAAGAGTTATCTGTATAAATTATAAAACACTATGACAAGGTAATGTTTAACTTATATATATTTATTTATTTATTTATTTTATTTATTACATGTTATATTATCTCACACATGGAGTGGCATTCTATAATGTCTAAATTTTAAATCAAAATACATATCTGATATGCCTTAATATATAATTAGCACAAAACAAACAATATAATTCACATTCTCAAGGATTAAAGATTAAATGGAAAAAAAAAATGATTGCACAGACATCAATTAGGTGGCGATATGCACTAAGCATGTAAACAACTAATGAACAAAAGAAGAAGAAAGAAACAGCTTGGAACCTTTTTCTTAGCATCTGTTTCTATAGTGACTCGTCGATTCGTCGCTCTGTTGAGAATGTCTTGAGTCTTAACCAGGAACATACTCTGAGCTGAATGAACTTAGTCCCTGACGCGTTTTTGGAACCACATACCTCGAGTAAGCAAGGTTTGGAGTTAATCAACCGAGAGTTCAGGGTTTAGTTCACGGTAAGTTAACCCTGCTTTCTGGAATACACCCCTGGCCACTTACCACCACTTTTAATTATAAAATTGAATAAGTATGTGGGCTGTCAATAACTAAAGTCATAAAAATAGTCCAACAGTTTTTTAGTGAATGTGAATTTCTTACATGAAGCTGTCACATGACTCCAGAAATCCTTCTTTCTAATTACATGGTGCTGTTTTGACATTTAATTTCCTCATTCACTTTCCTTACATAAAAAAAGAGTATATTCTTTAGGTGGCACTTTATTTTAAGGACCAATTTTCACTTTTAACTAGCATGCATATTATTAGCATATTGGCTGTTTATTACTACTTATAAAGCACATGTTAATGCCTTATACTGTATGATCATATTTTAGATCCCTTAACCCTACCCCTTACCTAAACTTAACTACTGTACTGACTATTAATAAGCAGCAAATTAAGAGTTTACTGAGGTAAAGGTCATAGTTAATAGTTAGTTAATAGTGAGAACTGGACCTTTAAATAAAGTGTGACCAAGGCTACTTCTTTCTACACTCATTTGTAATTCTTAAATGGCCAACAAAGAGTATATATATATCTAATAATACTCTATATGCGTGTGACAGGTGGTTGAAAAGAAGGAGACTCACGACTACAGGTGTCTGTTCCGTGTCTGCTTTCTACCTAGAGACTTTAAGAACATGCTCAAAGAAGATCCTGTGGCCTTTGAGTATCTATACTTACAGGTGTGTGCTATCTGGTTTAACAGTTGCCTAAAAATTGCTATAAATGAAGGACATCTAAGGACATCCAAGATGTTGATAAGTCCATTTCTTCATTAGAACAGATTTTGAGAAATTTAAAGCAGCAGAGTAAAAGAGTTCAAACAGCTTATCACAATAATCCACACAACTCCATCAAATAGTCCATCAATTAACATCTTGTGACGGAAAAATCTGCATGTTGCTGATTAAAAAAAAAAAATCCTGCATTAAGATGTTTTTAACATCAAACCGTTGCTTTTGGCTAAAATCAGAGTCCTCTGTCCATAGTACTGCTTTCTGCTGTGAAACATCATCTAGTCTGAATCAGGTGAGAAATATGTGAAGGTCAAGCACCTTTTACAAGTGAAAAAGATCTTAAAAAAAAATAAAAACTAAAAAGATAGTGGATTTTGATGTGAGAGGACAATAGGGGGTGGAATTTTTTGCTGGAGGAAGTGTTATTATAGATTATGGACTCATATTTTGTCCAGAAGCAATGGTTTGATAATAAAGTATCTTAATGATGGCTTTGCTCCAAAACGCTAATTGATAGACTGAAGTTGTGTGGGTTACTTTTTTACCCAACTCTCATTGGGTGAGCAAGTGATGTAATGCTACTTTTTCAGTAAATTGTCATTTTTGGGTAAACTATTCCTGTAAAATACAAATTTTTGAAATGTTTTTTTTTTTGTTTGCATACTTAGTTAAGTGACCAGTTTGAACTAATTGTAACAAAGCCTCAATTGGAAAATCAATTCATAAAGCAAATATTGTTTTTAGGTTTAGTCGGTAGTCATCTTACTAGGGCTGCCCCTCTACGTTCACACTGCAGGCTGAAACGACCCAATTCCGATTTTTTTGCCTCTATGCGACCTGTATCTGATCTTTTCATGACAGTCTGAACGACACAGATCCGATCTTTTCAAATGTGACCCAGGCCACTTGGGTATGTGGTCCTGAATCCGATACGTATCCGATCTTTTGAAATGCGACCTCCGTCTGAACGGCCAGGCCACATGTATCCGACCCGTACGTCATTGATACGCTACAAACGTCATAATTCTGCGTTGAAGTAGGCGGGAACGAGAAGATAGAAGCCACTCACAGCAGTATCCTGACTGCGACTCCGCACCCACACGTTTCTCTGTACCGACGTTGCTAACACTGCTCCACAAAACGCCATGGCCAAAAACCTTGCTCTCCTCCTTCTTTTTAATTTTCTTCTTAAAACGAGAAGATTGTAATTGTGCTGGCTCGGTTGGGAAAATACCTTTAATATTGCAAAAAGAGCTCCGCTGGTGCCTACACTGTTGTTGACATCCATGTTTAACGTTAGCTACTTCCGCAAACAACAACGAGTGACGTCGTTGGCCGTTGAGTACTCTTCTGCGCATGCGGGTCACTTCTGGGTCATTTCACGTTCACACAGGAGATCACAAAAGGTCGCATTTAATTGAAAATGTGAACGACCTTGCAAAAAAATCGAATTTTTTCAAAAAATCGGAATTGAGCATTAAGCCCTGCAGTGTGAACGTAGCCTAACAGTCACTAAACATTTGGCAACGAGAAGCTTATAGTTGACTAAAATTTTATTAATTGGTTGGTTGCAAAAAACATGGTTTGTGGCTGTGAGGATCGGTAACACCTGGTCCTTGAGGTAATTACAGTATATCAGGCATGAAATCCAAATGATCACTTATTCATCAACCTCAAATATGAATAATCATTTGAAAGCAAAACATGTAAGTAGTAGCAACTTCATATGGCTATGCGCTCTAACATTGAGTAAATGTGGAGAATTAGGTACATATCGAAATGTTTGTGTGGAGTGTGGCAGCTATTAGCTTATTATATTATTATTATTATTATTATTTTGATAGCAGCGGATAGACTGCTTGCCTCACAGATGTGAGAAATTCATCTAGAAGCTTGAAATGTCTATTTTTAAATGAACCAATCGAAAAAAATCAAAAACCAAAACTCTCTGATTATGTAATCCGTATGAAAGGTGCATTTCTCTCTGAAGGTGTGTCCACTGTACTGTGGACATGGTGAGTCCACTTCATCTTTGCAGCCGACACTACTCAGAAATGGTAGTTTATTAATAAATAATTAAAATATCTTCTTGCCATTTTTTTTTTTCAGACACATTCATAGTCATTACTCTTGCTGTGCTTTGCGGCAAGCTTTATGTGTGTGTTTGAGTATGTTTTACTTATATTAAAGTAATTAAATTAATATAAATGTGTGATTACCCGACTGATTAAATTAACAACTATTAGTCAACTACAAAAATCTCTAATCTCTGCTCCAATAATTACCCTTATAATAAAACAGTAGAAGTCTCTGGTATGTCCCCATTTAGACATATCTGAATAAGTGTGTGTGTGTGTGTGTGTGTGTGTGTGTGTGTGTGTGTGTGTGTGTGTGTGTGTGTGTGTGTGTGTGTGCTTGTATAGAGCGTGAGTGATGTATTGCAGGAAAGGTTTGCAGTGGAGATGAAATGTAATACAGCTCTCAGACTGGCTGCTCTACATGTACAGGAAAAACTAGCCAGCAGTGGACAATCCCTTAAAACACCACTGAAGGCCATCATGTGAGTACACACACACTAACACTATGTTAAACGTATCCATAAGAAAGTTGTTGTTCCCCTTAGTAAGTACACTACTATTCAAAAATTTTAGGTCTTTTTTTAAAAGAATTTAATACGTATTCATTTATACTTATTAATTAATACTTACTTAAGTATATATGTGACCCTGGACCACAAACCGTGTCGTAAGTGTCCATTTTTGAAAAACTTTTTTTTTTCAGTTTTGAATAAATAAGCTTTCCATTCATGTATTTTTTGTTAGGACAACAGGACAATATTTGGCTGAGATACAACTATATGAAAATCTGGAATATGAGGGTGGAAAAAACATCTAAATACTGAGAAAATTGCCTTTAAAGAAGTCCATAGCAATGCATATTACCTATTAAAAATTAAGTTTTGATATATTTACAGTAGGAAATGTACAAAATATCTTCATGGAACATGGTATTTACTTAATATCTTAATGATTTTTGGCATAAAAGAAAAATTTATAATTTTGACCCATACAATGTATTTTTGGCTATTGCTACAAATATACCCGTGCGACTTAAGACTGGTTTTGTGGTCCAGGGTCACATATTAATATTTGATGAAAATGTATGTGTGTGTAATACTATTCTACACTGTCTGTACTATTTCTGTCTGAAGGAAGGAGTGGGGTATTGAAAGCTTTGTATCCCACACCTTACTGCGAAACATGAGAGAAAAGGACTTGAAGAAAGCCATCAGTTACCACATGAAAAAGATTTTGTCTCAGGAGCCCAAGCAAAAGGTTTGTGCATGTGTACATGTGTGTTTCTGTTTTTTCCTGGGCATTGTGTGGAAGAATGTATATCATTTAAATTATATACAGTAAAACTCTAAAATTAAAAACCTGTAAAAAGTACCAATATGATTTTAAATTGTATGTTGATACATGCCATGTTACTGAATGCTACTAAATTTGGAAACAGTACCTTGGGTTTTTACTTTGAAAGAATATCATGGTTTGTGTGAAAAACACCAAAGTTTTAGACTGATTCTCTTGGTATTCTTTGTTAGTGAAGTACAGTATGATGTGTATTCACATTATTTTCAATATGTGGGATGATTTCAAAGGTGATCTCAGTGGATCAAGCTAGACTGAACTACTTGAATGAGATGTCTGAACTCAAGTCCTATGGAGGAAAGGCTTTAAGTGCCACTATGATGGTGAGAGATGCATTCTGAGTCTTAATAGCCACTTTCAGACATGAAATCCATTAAACTGTAGTAAAATTTTGTCGGTAAATGTAGCCTACCTGCATTTACACATGCAATGGCTTTACATCTTTCATCCAGATCACACACTCACACATCAGCAACAAAATGGCATTTAAAATGTCAGAAAATCAGAGAAACCTAACCTGAACAAAATACATAAATACATACTGTACGTACATACATAACTCACTGACCACAAATTATTCGAATGGTATACTTTGTATGTTTTAGTGACTGTACATGTGAGAAAATATCTAAAGCATAACATTAAACAAATATGTATGTTTGCAAGGCATAACAATGCAAGTAAAGGATCACTAAATGTTGAGACTTTTCATTTTATTGAGGGACATTCATACATGTCTAGGTAAAGCAAGGAATGGAAGATGTACTGTACTGAAAATCCTTTTGGTTTATCCCCATCCTTCCATTTTCCCTGCTGTCCATTCTTCCCCATATCACAGTCTTTGCGTATCACATACCCTTCTTTCACTCTCTCTGTCTCACTCTCTGTCTATTTACTAGCTGCAGGACAGAGAGTCAACAGTGAGTTTGTTGGTGGGAGCTCAGTATGGGGTCAGTCAGGTGATCAACCACAAGCTGAGCATCATGACCACACTAACTGAATTCAGCTGCATTACCAGAGTGGAACTGTTACCTGAGTCTGACAGAGTTAGTCTGGTCAAGATCTACCTGCAGCATATAAAGGTATATAATATACAGTACATGCTTGTACTTGCATCTACATATATGTACACTCAGTATAATCCTTTCTTTGTTCTCTCTGCTCTGCTTTATTTCACACTTTTCCTATCAGCCAATTACCATGCTTATGGAGTCAGTGGCAGCTAAAGATTTATCGTGTCTAGTTGCTGGATACTGCAAACTGCTTGTGGACCCCCAAGTCTGTGTGTTCCCCTGGTCTACTAATACAAAGAGCCACCGCATATCAGCAGAGGAGGGTATGCAACCCATTTGTCTGTTTAACTGAATTCTTTGGTCTGGCAAAGTTGAAAAATATCCATGTGAGCTTTGATGAATTTTAAACATTTTGAAAACTCTTAGAAAACCTCAGAAAACGTTGTTGCTCTGATTTGAGAAAAAAAAAAAGCTTCATGCTTCAAGCAAAATCTAAGCACTCCACTTCCACTCTACACTGCTTACATACTTGGGTTGTAAAAATTTTCTAAAAATAGCAAAATAACAACAAAAAAAACTGTTTGCATTTATAGCCTATAAAATCACAAGGTACAGTATATATGACATTTATGTGAATACTATGAAAAAAACAATGTGACAAAAACAATAGGAACTAATTGTGAGTAGCGAGTATGTAGCCAATCTAAATTGTGAAAAATGTGACAATTTTCACAGTGTGATTTTATCTGTGCTTCTGCCATTGTGTATAGGTTATGTGTCACACTGTGGCAGTGACTCTGACGGCTCAGACACAGACGTGGATGCTCTCCTTGCTCATGTTGCTAGCACTGCCAAAAGCAACAACACAGCAGTTAAACCCAGGGATAAGCTACCAGAAGAAACCGAAAAAGCACAAAGTTACATGGAAAAAGATGAAGAGGTGGAGAAGGAAGGAAGCAAAGAAGAGGAGGTGGTTGAGAAGAAGGAAAGGGAGGAGGACAAAGAAACCATCCATGAATCTATACATGGTTATAATGGAAAAACAGTAGAAATAGACAACGAGAGAGTGGGCACAGAAAAAGAAAACAAAGAGCAAGAGAAAAAGCCTCAACAACCTCAGTGTGTCATCATTGTCGATGACCCATCATCTGAAGCATCTGATTCATACCAAACTGAGTCACATTTCATGACCAGCATGTCCAGTGACTCTATAGATGCCCTAGAGGACGACGACCTCATGACCTACTTTTCTACCAGACGCCCATGCCATTTGCCAGTGAAAGAGTCTTACTGCTGTGAAGATCGCTTTTCACCATCATTGTCTCCACAGCAACTGCACAGCAAAGATTCTCCTTCCCAAAGTGACCTGTGCTCCTCTGATTCCCACTGTGAGCCTGATATTGACCAATTCTTTTGCTTTCCTGCACTCTCAAATATTGCTGAATGTCTACCTAGTCCCCCTGCAGCCAGTGAAGAGGAGGATTGTGAGGAATTAGGAACAGAGAATGAAAAACATGAAAAGAGGTCACCTGCAAAATGTCCTGGGAGCAGCCTACCTCCTTCTGGAGACTACGTGTTCACATTTGAACAAGGAGACACCAGACATTATTACAATATATGCTCCAATGTTACCCCTGACAGTGCCCGGAGCCTTCCAAGACCTCTCTCTCCTCCAGGTCCTGTGGAAACACAACCAGATCAGGAAAGAGAGGAAGTGAATCAGACAGAAACAGTGCCAATCTTTCAACCCCCACCAGGGTTTGGAGATAGCAGTTCAGATGACGAGTTCTTTGATGCACAGGAAAGATTCACATCTCCTGAAGAACCCTGCTCAACTGCCATGACAAGAGGTATGACATAGGGGAGAATAACCATGAAATGTTCTCAAAATATTTCTATGACATGTTGTAGAAGTTAAAGAAGTCAGTGAAAATTAGTTATCTCTACCCATCACTAAAATATAGTGTGTAGTTTTGCTAACAAATACTTACCATATGTATTTGCTGATATTTCTCTTTATAGAGTCAAGCACCATATTACAGACACTAAGCCTGAGGGGGACTGACATCTGTGCAAGTGAACAAGAGGCAGTGGATCTAGAGAGGAAAGAAAAGGAAGAAGGAAAAATGGTTACTCAAGTTGAATCATCATATTTCAACAAAAGATCCAAAAAGCGTCGCTCATTCATGGAAACAAACTACACATCCCTGGTATCATTCCCAGAACAGGATAATTTAGGTAACAGCTATGGAAATAGCATCCCAAGCTATGGATCTATATCATTCAACCAAGGTGCTGCCCGAATGGCATGTTTTGATGGTGGATGCTCAGATCAAGGTCCATGTCCTACAGTCTTATCCCTAACCCATTCTGAAGGAGAACCAGCGCAAATGGAATCCAAACCCATCAACCCATCCAAAGTCAATGGATCAGGACCACATAATCCTACTAATACAAACTCAAACAAAGCATATCAGCGGAAACAGCAACTTATAGAGATGGAACCAGATTCCATGGAGTTCAAATCAGTCACTGAACTAATGTCTACTGTATCACCAACAATAGTAGCAGTACGCTCCCATATGGACCTACTGGATGAAGGAAACCCCAGTAACCATAGAGATGATCAAGAGGAAGGTGCAGTGGGAGGTCTAGTTGAGAGACTGTTTGGAGGTCACTTGTTCTTTGATATGTCTAGAGGACAGTGTGATAGCAGTGTTTTATTTGATCAAAGAGATGATCAGGTAACCAAACAAATGGAAGATTTTTTCCAAGGCAGTTCAGTGACTCAAAAGAGCAGCTCACTACCAAGACTAGGCCAGATATCCCCATCAAGTTTACCCTACTTTCATGTCCCAAGCATATCTTACACTACAAGCCCTGATATAGACAGAGATGACAATACTGTACATCTACAATTTGGAATGGGAAAGCACTCGGTGGAGCCATTAGAGAGAACCAGAAGTCAAAGCATGTCTGCATCTTTTGGTAACGGCGCACCACATTGCTCATCAAGGCACTTATTTTCCCAGCGAGTCATAGGACCAGAATCTGATGAAACTGATGATACTTGTGGTCCTTCACTCCAATCTTCTAGCGTACCATCTTATGAACCAACCCAAAGATTCCTTCTTACACCCTGTTCATCCGGCATCCTTGGGCGACTCTCTGCCTCAACATTGCGGGGAAAGATCCAGAACCTTCCCCTCTACTTATCACGTTCCCAGGAAATGTTAAATGCCAGTTCTAATGGCAGTGGCAGTGTTGAGCCTGTAAGAAGACTTTCAGAAACACAACTACAAACAAATGAAGTTGAAGTAGCAGAAGAGGCAACTGAGGATGTAACACTGAATGAAGGTTCTCCTGAGGTAACAGAGGTAAAAGTGGTTACCATAGTATCTGAAGAGGTCACTGAGGTCATTGAGGAGTTAAGAAAGGTCAGCCACACTAGTGCTAAAGTATGTGGGCAGCAGAAAACCAAAACTGACCCTAAAGAGTTTTCTGTAAAAGCCATATCCCCGTTGTGCTCCAAAGCAGGCAACTCTCTCCAAGTCAGCCCATCATCTGTAGTGGTTACTACACAGAACCTAAACGGACCCTGGGGGGTGGTAACGTCCAGTGGGTTACAAGGATGTAGCCACCCTCCTTCAAGCACAACTCCCCATAACTTCACCTCTAGTTGTGGGGTTTTTGCAAACTGCAAGTCCGAACCTACCATAACCCAACCACAATCCTTGCCTAGACCAAATCTACATGAGAAACCAGACCTTAGCTGCAGCTCGGTACTTGCTATGGGGTGTGACACTGTAATGGAGGGTGCTCAAACACCTTTAGAGGCCTGCCATACAGTATACACCAACTGTTTCAGTGGAGTTCTTGACAGCGCCAGTTTCGACGATGAACTCACCATATATGAGTTTTCCCGCAGAACGAGCCAGGGTGAAACAGGGGATGCTGTTCTGACATCTGTCCCTCCTTCCTCGCTCTCTGCATCCCCTGCATCTTTCTCTCCATCTTCTCCATTGCCCTCGTTCCCTCATCTAGTACTGCCTGCTTCTTTATCTACAGAGCTCAGTCCCCTTCTGTCTCCATTGGATGCCCCTGACTGCTTCCTTTCAGACCTTCATGAAAATACCATCACTTCACTGTTGACTCATCGATATCCCCTTCCACCAACAGGATTCCTTTCTTTGCAAAGGGATGTGGATACCCTCTTAAGTGTTCTTGCTGGCGCTATGAAGAACCAAGATGGGATCCATGAGCACCCCAGGGATAACTGTGTGGCTCACTTTTCAGAGAACAAAAGGCGATTACATGCAGAGGCTCGTGGGCTTTTAGCAGGATGCCAACACGTGGTCAGGGTTGGGCAGACGCCAGAGGAAACACTTCAGTCATTGTCTGAAAGCTTCCGCTCACTGGTACAGCTGACAAGCGTGTGCTTATGTTTCTCTAGCTGCCAGCGATGCAAGGAGCGCCATGCCCAAGCACTTACAGGACTAGCAAGTGTTGCAAAAACTTATCAGGACTTTGCTCGGGCAGCAGAGCTAGTGGGAAGTGCTACAGAAAGAAAGACTTGTCATGATCTCAGTATTAAACTCCTGGCTCGCCAATGCACTGCACTAACAACTTCAGTCTTCTGCCTCACCCAACTCTTTCGCACTCTCACTGCCCTTTGACCTTTGAACAGTTACTTTGAGGTTTTTTTTTCCTCCAAACCGCAAGAAAACAGTCAGAATAACTCAAATGTTTTTCAAATAGAACTATTGAGATCTATAACATTAACATTGATGCAGTGTCCAAAGGTAGTGGCACACTCACACACATACAGACACTGAAACGTAAAACCTGCCATTTAAATGTTTTGAATGGATTAACTTACAATGACAAGTGTGTACTGAGAACAGAATTTCTAAACAGGGTACTAAACAGCTTGTTTTACAGTATTTGTATGTTGGGTTTAAGTATTTAGTATTGAATGTAATTCTAAACCATAACTGTCTTTGTACTATGGTTGTCCATAATTTATTCTGCTTCATGAGGAAAGCATAGACAGGGATTTTGCATAATGTATTTTTCAACATTCTCTGCTCTCATTCGCTTTCTCTTGCTTGCTTTCTCACTACTGTTCTCACCAATGTTATGCACATACAGTATATTCTCTTCTCTCTGCTATACCTAGTGTCTATTAGAGAATGTTATAAAAGCTTTCTGCAGTAATCACCTGGGTTATAAATGTTTACTAAATACAAACAATATTTTACTTGAGTTGCCAGTAATGTTACTATGTGTTCCTTTAGAAGAATATACCAAAGCCTATGGATGAATGATTTTGCTGTGAATGCAGATTCATTCAAAAGACTTTATATTAACTTTTGCACATGCTTTACAGTTATAACTTCAAGAAGGGAGGTTTATTTGGATCATTAGATTATTTTTGTGGAAAATCAACTGAATCATTTTTGGTGCCATTGATTTATTTTTCACTGATATGTTTTTTCTTTTCAGTCATGCCTCCCTCCCAAGTTTTCCCAAAACAGCGCTCACATAATCTTACAATGATCAAATTATTATAGAAAATGTATGAAAAGTGACAGAAGTAGAAATTTTCAAATTTGAGTGTGACAGAATATTAAATGGCTAAATTAAATGCAAAGTAATTTCCCACCAGTACATGTGAATACCAAAAAGCTGCCATGCACTCTCTTCCTAGGCATGCTGTAAGCCATAGACATACTGTATACCTTGGAAATAATGGGCTGCATGTAAAAATGAAAGCATGATTGAAAGAATGACCAGTGAGAGAATGAATGATTATAATAATGAAAAATGGCTTTGTAATGCAGTATTCACCCCATTAAATGACATCTAAATGACTGGAGAATGTATGTTTTATTAATTAGACTTCACACTATTCTCTTCTATATAAGTACCAAAACATATTAACAGCTTTTGCATCAACTCTGCCTACCAGTCAGGAATTTTTTTTTTTTTTTTTTTTTTTCTGTTGCACTGACTATTAACTGACTATTTTTTTCTGGTAAGTCAGGTCTTTTAGAGCTCCTTGGTCACAGATTTATTTAATTTATTATTATTATTATCATCATTGTTGTTGTTTTAACAGATGAGGTTGTACATTTTTGCTATGCTTATGTTATCCCTAAAGAAACACTGGAATTTTTAAGTTAACAATGACATCAAAAAACTAAATTTTCTTCAACTAAACTTACTTTACAATTGACCCAAAAAAAAAAAAAAAAAAAAAAAAAATCCCTGTGAATTTTAATTTTAACCATCAGAGTCTGTAATACATATTAAAAGGTCAACAAAATTGAGTCATTAAGATTTTAGTCTGGAACATGTTTATTTTTTATGTTTTTCAACACTTCTGACAAAATGTCCTTAGCGCAATGTTACAATAATGTTCATTATATACATTTTTCTTATTTAATTTCTACAAAAATGTAATATATTTCAATAGATTTGTCACATTTTGTGCAGTTTTGTAAATACTGATATTAAAAAATAATATACAAAATAGGAGATTTCATGGTTTTCTCTATGCCATGTAAAATTTAGACAGTAACCTTAGATGTCTATTGTTTCCACACAAAACATAACAAACTTATCATTACATAACATACAATTCAAATTCAAAAATCAAATCAACTCAACTTAACAAAAAAAAAATTCATACAAAAAAAAAAATGAAAAATATAAATAACTGCGGTAATGACATCTAGTGTTGGTAAGGGCCCAATGTTAAAGTGCCATGAAATCAAAAACAGGCTACTGTAGAGAACAACAGTAAAAGAAAATAGTGTAATTTACAACAGACTGAATATTTGTAATTTAATATACAGTAAACCTTGAACTTGTCTCTAACGCAACAAAAAGTCTTTACTGCAACACTTAAATTTGCATCTTAATATACATGAATTAAACAGAGATATACTTTTAGTTTAAAATGTAGTTCAAAGTACAGAATTACTAAGATGTATGGTAAGAACACACAATAAACAATGACACAGAAAAGATTATATTTATTTACCTTGTATTTTTGGGATCTTGTGAGTGAGGTAGTGTGGTTGCCCAATCTGTCAGCAACTGGACTTGTTTGTCTTTGATAAAATGTCATAATAAAAGCCTTTTTTCATAATTGCGGTAAAGACTCAAAAGTGTGAGACAGGTACATTTAGTTGAAAAAATGTTAAGTAAATAATACAAAAATATTTAAGATGATGTAAATTAATTTGTATATTAAACAATTCCATTTGAAATAATGGCAAATTGTAATTTAATTAACTTATTTTAGTTGTGGGACATGAATTAAAATGGTGTTTGGACCTTTATACAGTCTATTGTTTGGACCTATAAATGTTTAATTTTATATTAAATCGCATTAATCATTAATTATATTTTTGTCAAGGTGTGTAATGACGCTGTGAATATATTTATAAAGCATCATAGATAAATTTTAAAGGGGTCATATGACGTTGCTAAAAAGAACATTATTTTGTGTATTTGGTGTAATGCAATGTGTTTATGCGGTTTAAGGTAAAAAAAAAAAACACATTATTTTCCATAAACTGTACATTATTGTTGCTCCTCTATGAAAGGAGCCTTTCTGAAACACATTGATTTTTACAAAGCTCATCGTTCTGAAAAGCGAGGTATCTGCTGATTTGCCAGCTATCCAGTGTGTTGTGATTGGTCGAATGCCTCAAGCGTGTGACACAAAAAACAAACAAAACACAAAACAAACAAGCCATTTCCCGGCCATACAACACAAAAACAATAAAACACAAAAAAGGAACAAACCATCTTTTTACTTATACTGTCTTTTTACGTGTTGCATTGGGTATCATGCCACGTAAACATTAAACCATTTGTCTGCATTTTTGATCGGAGAAACGATAAACAACAAGCGCAACTCTACACTGCTCAAAACTCGCGTTTGAATCATCAGTGGCAAATTCTTTAAATATGAAAACGTACTTACAGGCTGTGTGTCAGAAGCGCCAGACTGTCCTTGCAAAGCTGGAATTGCCCCACTTTATAGAAACAGCCTTTGTGCACTGGATCAAGAAACAGTCCTCCGTAAAATGCGCTGCACACATCTGAATATATGGGTTGAACTGTTCTGGAACAGTGTTGTAAATACAACTTAACCACTGATTTCTAGTTGTGTCCACTTTTAGAAGGCCAAACAAAGTATTTTCACTTTCACAATGAAACACAGCATCTCCACGTCATGGCAGTGGCAGCACCAATACACTACAGTGAGAATAAAAGTTATGCGGTGTTATGCAAATCTTCCCACATAGTGAAATAGACATTGTTGGGGGCGTGTTTGAACAAGGCGTTTTAGGAGGGTGTGAACGAGTCTTAACTTTTATAAAGAATATCTCTTTGGGTTTGGGACTTTAGTCTTTGCAACGTTAGGGATCTTATCTATTCACAAACAGCTTGTAACATTCCAAAGAGAAAGGAAACTTGAAATTGCATCATGACCCCTTTAAAATCTAAAATTTCACTGCTGGGACTTAAAAGTGAGCTTAGAAACACCCAAATATTCCACTGTGACAACTTACCTGATGTGTAAATCAATCTTTCTTTCTTTCTTTCTTTTTGGGTTTATATATATATATATATATATATATATATATATATATATATATATATATATATATATATATATCTATATATATATATATATATTACTAACAAAAAACAAGTGGGACAACTAGCCCCGAAAAAACAACAAGTGGGACAGCTCCGATCTTTCGAACAACCGCAAAACAACTGAAACGTAAAATCAAAGTTGCAGCTCAATCATATTTGCGTTTCTGTTTTATTCAAACCGATATCCAGTAGTAGCGCATGTTATTCTTTTAGGGTAAAAAAAAACGCCTTCCACCTAGCGCAAAAAGACTTTTACCGTAACCGGAAACAGGAACTCTTCTGACGTAGCAAGTGGGAAATTCAAATTTTTTAAACATGTTCGAATGAAAGATGCTTTGGCAGTTTTAATTTTGTATCACATTATAAACATTTGTATTCTCAAGTAACAGAGTAACGTAAACTATTGCCTCTTTTTTAACATTATAAGTTTTTGTTTTTTATTGTTTTGAGATCGTATATCGGCGTTTTAAAGTGAATCATTGGAGCACAGCTGGTGAGTTTGTTGTAAAACATGTTGGTCAAAACAATCCTTTATTATGACTGTTTTTACCAGTTCATTAATTGTGTTAGTTTGTCGTAGGTAACTTACATTTTAAAGTTTTCACCTTTGTGGAATGTGCGTAATGTAGCCGGTAACGTTAGCGTTACATTGCTCCGCGAGTATCCGAGAGAGTAACGCTTTAGGAATGTGGAGCCGTCTTTCCACAGTAGAAACCAATATAGACAATAAAAATAAAAAAGGATTCTTCTCGAAGATAGTCATCCAGCATTGATAGGGTGAAAAATTAATATAAAACCTACTCTTTGTGGTTGAATCTTCTGTTTTGTTGTTTGTTTACACCATTGTGATGATCACCATTTTCACCATGTACTTGATATTGCAGATGTGATGAGTGTCACTAAATCGGTGGCCTTATATAAACGTGTCGCTAAAAATGTGTAACTACAAGAAAATAAAATGCTGTTTTGATGCAGGTGTAAGTGTCCTCAGCATGCCTCAACTTCTCAAGCACTATGAGGTTTATGAAACCATCGGCTCAGGTAATGTCCATTGATTATGCTTTTACTGTAACGTATGTAATGCTTTAGTGATCGTGCATATGAGAAACTTTCATCAAGAGCACATCTTGTTTTATTCTGTACTAACCCATAGGTGGCTTTGCCAAAGTCAAACTTGGTATACACATACTGACGGGAGAGAAAGTGGCCATCAAAATAATGGAGAAGAAAGACTTAGGGGTAAGATCTTCTTCTTTAGGGTTATTCTACTTTTAGATGGAATACGGTGTTAGCATGCTGAAAATGAGAAGAATATGTATTTTGGAAAAGAAATGCTCTTTAAAGTGTGTGTTACCTGTTTTTAGGATGATCTGCCCCGAGTTAAATTAGAGATTGAGGCTATGAAGAACCTCAGTCATCAACACGTGTGTCGACTCTACCATGTGATTGAGACATCAAGCAAGATCTACATGGTGCTTGAGGTATGTTTTCTTGAAAATGATTCTGATACATAATGAAAATAGATTACACTTTATATCTTTATATGCATATATCGTGTCACTCTTAGTACTGTCCTGGAGGAGAACTGTTTGATTACATCATTGCTAAAGACCGGTTGTCAGAGGAAGAGACCCGAGTGTTTTTCCGTCAGATCATCTCTGCGTTGGCCTATGTTCATAGCCAAGGCTATGCCCACCGAGACCTCAAACCGGTGAGTTAGTTGAACAGAACATTGGTCTTTTAAATAGCTTAATCATATACTGAGTTCTCCCATCAAAGGAACAGATCACCCAGAAATGAAAAATGTTTTAAATTAATAGTTAGAAAATGAGCTGAAAATGTATTCACACTCAGGCCTACCATGATGTAGACGGGTTTGTTTCTTCATCTAAACGTCTTGTCTGAATCGGGAGAGAAAAATGCACAGATCAAGCACCGTTTACAAGTGAAATCAGTCCAGAACATTTCTAAACAAATATGTTGGTGGATTTTGATTGGAAAGGAAAACAGGGGATGGACTTTTTAACTGGAGGAAGGCTCTGTAAGAAAATGTAAGAAATTGGCCGAATGATATTCAGATTTGGAAAAACATGAGGATGACTAAATGATGACAATATTTTCATTAAGGAGTGAGTTAATACATTGGCAATGTTTGCTTGACACAACTGTTTCTTACTGACCTTAGGAAAACCTGTTGATCGATGAAGATCATAACCTAAAACTCATTGACTTCGGCCTTTGTGCCAAACCAAAGGTGTGTATCCATATATTATATCCATTTTCTTGCTTAAAGTCAAGTCACATTTATTTCTGTAGTGCTTTATACAATACAGATTGTTTTAAAGCTGCTTCACAGTAAACAGGAATATAACAGGGTTTATGTTGCAAAATTCATAAATTATGACAACTTAAATTTCACACAGTAGTATCATTATTCAGCTCATGTTGATTCAGTTCTGTCGCTGTTGAAAAGGTTATCAGTTGTGAAACCAATTTAATTAAACTATAAAGCAGCTCTACGGAAAACAATAGTGTTATTAATTAAATATGTCCCTTAGCATCAGTTCTTCAATACATTTTTGACTTGGTTTCGATTCAGGGTAAATGTTTTAATGGCATTTAAAAAGTTTTAAGTTTAAGTTTTATCTGTTTTAAGTGAATTTTACTTTGATTAGGGCGGTTTGGGATTTGAATTACTGACCTGTTGTGGCAGTCCAGCGTATGCAGCTCCAGAGCTCATTCAGGGCAAGGCTTACATTGGTTCTGAGGTCAGTGTGGAATATGTGTTTCGTGTCCAATGTATTTGAAAGCAATGCCAAATGAAGCATGTATATATCTTGTGATCTCATGGCACATGTGTTTCAGGCTGATGTGTGGAGTATGGGCATATTGCTTTACGCCTTACTGTGTGGTTTTCTTCCATTTGATGATGACAATTGTATGGTCCTCTACAGAAAAATCACAGTAAGTTTGTGTTAGATGTGATGTTAACATCACTGTAGCGTCGATGTAGCATCACTGTAACGTCACTGTACCATCACTGTAACATCACTGTTGCGTTGATGTAGCATCACTGTAACATTACTGTAGCGTCACTGTAGTGTCACTGTAACATAACTGTAAAGTAGCTGTAACATCACTGTAAAGTAGCTGTAGCATCACTGTAGCGTCGATGTAGTGTCACTGTAACATCACTGTACTGCGACACTGTTGTCACTAACATCACTGTAGCGTCGATGTAGCATCACTGTAACGTCACTGTACCATCACTGTAACATCACTGTAGCATCACTGTAACAACTGTAGCGTCACTGTAACGTTGCTGTAGTGTCACTGTAACGTAGCTGTAGCATCACTGAAGCGTCACTGTAGCATCACTGTAACATCACTAGTGTCACTGTAACATCATTGTAGCGTCACATAAAAGTAGTTTTGTATAGTGTGTGATCTCATATTGTGCAATATCGGCTTGTGTTTTGACAGAGAGGCAAATATAGCAACCCCCACTGGCTTTCACCTGCTAGCATTCTGCTTCTAAACCAGATGATGCAGGTACTGTGCATGGTTTATGTGTCCGTTTTATTTGTTTTGGTAAGGCAGTACAATTTAATGCAGTTTATTTTCTTCTCCTGCAGGTGGACCCAAAGAGGCGTTTGACTGTGAAACAGTTGCTTGATCACCCTTGGGTCATGAAGGGGTACAGCACACCAGTGGAGTGGCACAGTAAACATCCTGTAAAATGAGCTCTATAAACATTATAGTCAAATCATATGCCTCCAAGATTCAATTAGTCAAGTAAAGCCAATGATTTTTAATAAATCTAAATTGGTCTTTAAATTTGTTGTAATTCTTAGTATTTACTTATCCATAGAAAATTATATCTGCTTTAGTTCCTTTAATATTTTAACAGGTTCATATGACCTTAATGTGTTCAAATGAAACAGACATGGGTCAGTATGGTTATTGATCAGCAGTGTTCATTGATTCTTTATTGATGGACAATCAACTATTAAGCACAGCCAATAAATCTAGAGAATACTGTATATGAGTCATTGAGTCAATGTATGTTTGTTCTTTTTAGTTGGGTCATATAGATGAAGACTGCATCACTGAAATGGCAGTGGCTTTTAAACAGTCCAGACAACGAACAATCCAACTTGTGTCAGAGGTACTGAGTGATTCCTGTGATTTAAAATGAGTATTATATTTATTAATATTAAAATGCATAAGTATTTATTTGTTTTTGTATTAAGTGTATAGATCTAGCAAAGGCACTACTGTTCAAAAGCTCTCACAAAAGCTCTATTTATTTTGATTTTATTACAATAAAAAAATTTATATTGTAAAATATGATTACATTATTAAAATGTAATTAATTCCTGTGATGAAGTTCAATTTTTAGCAGTCATTACTCCTGGCTTCAGTGTCAGATGATCCATAAGAAATCATTCTAATTTGCTGATTTGGTGTTTAAGAAACTATTTTATGGAATAGAAGCTTAATAACCAGAGAAAGATAACAAGTTGAAAAACATCAAATTGCTATACCACGACCACTAGATGTCAGTAGATGCCAGTGCATTGGCCAAAGCTGCTTCCCTTAACTACTGAGATGTGACTTGTTCAAAATTCACTCTGTTATAAACATCAGTATTATTAATCAATCACACAGAAGTGAAATCTTTAATCTGTGTATTTTTTTTCAGTGGAAGTATGATCAAATGACTGCCACCTACCTGTTACTGCTGGCTAAAAAGCGTCAAGGCCGCCCTGTGCGTCTGAGAGCAGAATGCCCCATGATTGACCCCATGTACTCTCCTTTACAGGACATACAAGTGAGTTCAATATTCACATATTTAGGGGCATTATGAATGCACAGTGGTCAGCTCGTGATATGTTTATTATACAAATACAAAGATGGGATTACCATGGTACTTTAAAAGTCACACAGGAGTGATAGCTGTGTTTATTTATTAATATTACTATAGTCATGTTTGTGCGATATATGGAGTGGGATTTTGTGTGTCTGTCTCAGCTGAAGAAGAGTCTACGCTTCAGTGAGGATGATGATGGTGGTGTTCACCCAGTGCTGCCTGGCTCTATGGTATTCCCCCCTGATTGCTACGATGACGAGAATCCCTGGACCCCTCTCACGCCCAAGAACACACACACCACAAACACTCCACGCATGGTTAGCCTCCATGTTCTCTTTATTTGTCTGCTCTTCCCTCTTGTCCATTGCTGCTTATACAGCCAGTTTTTTTTTTATTTTTTATTTAACTTCCTTTTTTATTTCTCCACACTCTTCTTTTCTCTTACTGCTTCTTGTTTTGTTAGTTAATAATGTTACTTGTTATTTAATGTACTTTTTTATTCAAAGTGGAGAAACAGTCCTCCTGAATTAATGCAGTGTTGATAGACCTGGATCGTGTTTGGTCAGTTACCAGTAAAAAAGTTCTCAAGTTTAAAAATGTAAAGCTGGAATAATTATGATTTTTTTTAAAATGCCTTTTATGTTCACAAAGGTTTCCAAAAGTAGCATTTCACTGTCAAGTTTGTGATTCCCAGTGGCTTTACAAAATTATCCGTCATTACTAAAGGATATACTGTTTAGTTACTAACACAACTTGTTGTGAAAACTCTTGTCGTCTTCAGAAGCTCACTTCTGAAACATCGGAGAAGCGGTGGAATGAA